>NW_025816951.1:489837-560293 GCF_002878395.1 Capsicum annuum | reverse complement strand
CCCGACTCTATCTCTTAAAACTGACACGTGCGAGAAATTCTACTACCTTGGAATTCACATCCGTTATTTGATTGAAATGGTCTAAAAACTCCTCTCTACTATATGCTTTAGCTGCTCTATAAAACAAGGTGACGACCCTTTTGTTGTGATAGTTGTTTCGAATGTTCTCTCCAAGATTCCTGATGCAATAACCAAAGTAAGCTGAAGTAAACAAAAGTGAACCCATCTTTGAAATACTTAGATGCCTATCCGATACAAAATACAACTCTTCGATATCTTCGACGCAACTTCACAATTGTTCAAAAAAATCCATAAGAGGCATCACGTTCCTTGTCCGCTATATAAAAAGTGACAGGAAAGATGTGATTCTCCGTACCCTACGCCACCGCCGCTAGCAGAACTCCATTATACCTGCTCCTCAAGAAGGTACCATCGACGGCTATTCCTTTTCTCAAATATCGAAAACCTTGAATCCAAGCTCCATAGGATACAAAAAAAGTACTTGAACCTTCCGTTTTCATCCAGATGCAATGTCGTCTTACTTTCAGAATTTGTGGACTCAATCATGTAACAGTAGGCATCCAGGAATGCATACCTATGCTCGAGTGTCCCCCTAACCAGGTCCTTGGCAATCCCCATGGCCATATATATCTTTCAATAACTGACCAGGACACCCAAATTTATAAGGATTTTATTGGCCATAACCCTTGTTGAAGGGCCTTTGCCATTAGAGAAACTACTCCTGAAATATTTATCGAGGACCTTCGCCATGGCATGAAGGTTTTGGCCCGAGATATGCCCCGAACCACATGTGTGATGCTTTTCATGTTTATAAATGATGAATCTGTCAGAACTTGCATACATCACCGCTCTTAACCACCACTTGCAGTTCGAATTAGCACATTTGAAGTAAAAGACACTGCTCGGATTAATCACCTTCTTTATTCTGAAATCTCTTTTCAAGCAAGAAATAAAAAAAGTGTTAGATAGTTCATTCTTGTCCTTAAATGACATTCCAATAAAAAAGTCGGTCCCGTCGTCTTGAAGATTTTCAGACTGTGTCGATTGAGAAGAACTGCGCATCGTATTGGTCGCATCAATGGGCGTAGGTGTTTGATCATCATCTGGAATATTCATGTCTAGATCATCCAACCTATCATCAAAGAAGTCTTCTTGTTGTTCTTCTTCTACGTTCTGGTTCTCATTCTCTCTAGTTTTTTCAACCATGTACACCCTTAACATCGACCTGGTTGAATCACTTAAATAAGCACGCAACTAAACCTGATCAGTTATCTTGAAAGGCAGTACACTCTGATTTTCAAAGGAGCTGTGCATGTAGCTGATGACGAGTTTTTTCGGCTGATAATTCAGTCCACAAAAGCTGATGATTAAGTTCACAAAATCATAATATGAAACAACACTTTGGACTGTCATAGCTATCATCTCTATCATTTTACCTTTCTTCCAATGCCATACATACCGATTGCTCTTTTCAATCCATTGACCATGACAATCCACCCCGATTATTATTAATCCCTCCATTAGTGGTACCTAAATAAAGTCATTTGTTAAAAAAATTGATAGTGATTTCATAGTGCCATGAATGAATCCCAACAGATGTGTAATCTGTTGCAACAGGTAAGTGATCAGTCGCAACAGATTATTTACCTGTTGGGATTCATCTTACGCTCCTGAATATCTGTTACAACAGATGAAACGCTTGTTGGGATTGATGTTACAGTACTAAATTACCTTTGAAGTTGATTCCAACAGATGAGTGACATGTTGCAATAGATAATTAACCAGTTGCGATAGATGACTTACCTGTTGCAACTGGTTAGTAATCTGTTGTAACAAATTTTACCCTATTGTAATAGGCAATACTTTTGTTGGAATGGTGTTCAGGTTCTGTTGCAACAGGTTACTAATTTGTTGAAATAGATATTTATCATGTCGCACTAGATAACTAATCTGTTGCAACAGATGTGTCAAATATTGCAACAGATGACCCATCTGTTTAAACATGAATCCAATATATTAGTCTTCCATTGAAACAGATGTCTCATCTGTCGCAACAGATGATTTATCTATTTAAATAGATGGAACTTATATTGGATTCATGATCGAGTTCTCTCTATTGTTGGAAGAACAACAACACAGTAGCAGTTACCCAGATGACAAATTCAACTAAAAATCATAATTTGACTTACCAAGGTCTCCTATGAAGTAATGCCAAAGTGAAAAGTGATGTTCGAAACAAAATTTGACCTAAGAAATTGGTCAAATAGCAACAGTAGCGATAACAACAACAACAACAACAAATGGTGAACAAGAAGAAGATGAAGATGATAATAAAGTAGAAGATGATGATAATAAAGCAGAAGATGATGAATAAAGCAGCAACAACAATGAACAATAAAAATCTCTAAGAGAGAGAAAATAACAATGGGTAAGAAGAGAGAGAAAGATGTCTTTTTTCCTCCATTTTCTGTTATATAGGTAAACATTTGGATCAAAGTATAAATTTAAAAACTTGTGAGCTATTTTCACATTTTTTCAACTTTCTTAATCCATAATAAAGTAATTGTCACCTCCACTCAATAATTAAGACTTGTGTCACATACACCTTATTTTAAAACTCTTTTGTCACCTACAACCCAAAAGTCCAAGAGAGTCACACATTGATGTTGTAGTTTTGCATCACTATGTCACGCCGATTTGATAACTTAGGAACCATTATTTATATTTTAATTAATATATAATTAAGGAACTATATTAATTTTTATGTTTATATAAATTTAAACTACATATTTGAATAATTTTTTTTTGAAATATTATTTAAAAATATTTCAGTAGTGATAGTCAAGGCTCAAATTACTTTAGACATGATAGATATCGGCACAAAATAAAAACCTTATAGTTCAAAAAAAGTCGATATTGGTTAAACATCAATTCAAAAAAGTCACACATTAATGTTATAGTCTTAAGATCCTATGTACTTTAATTATTGTATTTGTTAACTGGTGACTTAAAAATATAATTATTAACTGATGGATCATTAATTATATTTGATATTAATATGACCTTTAACTAAGTAATTTTATTTTTATGTTTTAAAAAATCGAACAACATATTTAAATAGTTTAAAAATATAATTAAAAAATATTTCTATAACGATTGTCTAAATTAAAAATTCTTTAGACATGATAGATATTAACACATTTAAAAATCATATAGTTCATAATTGTTGACTCTAGTAAACATCAACCCAAAATAATCACTCATTATAGCTGTTAAGCTAACCATTGTCATAATTTTTTAGTACTCTAAATAAAAATTAACTATGTCCATATTTAATTGTTTTCACATTTCTTAGTAACCTGAAGTAGAAATATTGATTAATTATAATATTTTATTTGAGATAATTTCTTACTGCTACAAGCCGAGGTTACCATTGCTAAATTAAATTTTATCACGTGAAAAATAATTTTTTCACTTACACTAGGCATGTTGTAGGTGAAAGTTAAAAAGAATTAAAAAAATTGAATAATTGAAATCAAAGATAGGTAAACTTTATTTGCTATCACCTAACATTGATTCTATCACATAAAAAAATTCAAACATAAACGTTATTTAACTTTAAAAATTAATATATTTGTGACATAAAAATATCATATCTTTAAAATTGAGAACACAAAAATTATTTGACCACAATTTTGTGTACTATTTAGAAAATAACAAATTAAAGGACACATAAATAACAAATGTCAATTAAATTTTTAATTAAAGGACATATTAAAAAAAAATTAATAAATAGAACTCAGGTTTATTAATTTTTATATTTGTTATTAATTAATTAAGAAATTTTATTAATTATTACATTTTAAATAAATTTAAGTTCTATTTAAATATAATTTGAAAATATTTCAATGTCGATAGTCAAAATTCAAAATAATTTAAATATGGTAGACATCGACATATTATAAAAGCTATATTTTAATAGAAGAAAAAGTATAAAAAATTACAATAATTAAAAATTTAAAATATTTTAATGATTATATCTAAATTATATCTATGTCACATAAATTGAGACAAAAAAATTAGCACGGACCTATTGATCTCTAGTATTTTTATAAATGTAAAATGTTACTAATAAATTAAGTCAAATTTCTATATTATATATGGAGTGGTTTCGACATGCTTGTCAATTGCTTCAATAATGATTTTACTATAACACCCCTAATTAATTATTATAAATATTTATGTATTGAAAAATTAATAATATCTAATTTAAAAAATAAATATTTATGATATGTCTATTTCAACCATCATTTTACTAAGTATCACCCTTAATTAATTATTATACGTCATCTAAATATTAAAAAGTTAATAATATTTAATAAAAAAGATAAAATAGACATAAAATTATAAATTAACATTTGATGTTTTAAGTTAACTTGACGTCTTATATTATACCCAATTAATTTTTTTGCAATTTCGACATGCTTGTCAGCTGCTTCAACCATGATTTTACTATATCACCCTTAATTAATTGTTATAAGTTATTTATGTATTAAAAAATTAATAATATTTAATTAAAAAACAGACATTTATGATATGTCTGCTTTAGCAGCTTCAACCTTAATTTTACTAAATATCACTCCTAATTAATTATTATAAGTCATCTAAGTATGAAAAAGTTAAAAATATTTAACATAAAAGGTAAAATAGACATTAAATGATAAATTAACTATTAATGTTTTAAATTAACTCGACGTCTTATATACCTTCTTAAATATTTTTCACAAATATTTTTTATAGTAATTTTATTATATCACTTTTAATTAGTTGTTGTAAGTCATTTAAGACATGTCTGCTTCGTTGCTTCAATCATAATTTTACTATATTACTCCTAATAAATTATTATGGTCATCTAAGCATTGTGCCACTTAAATGGGCATTTGTGATTTATTTATCTCACTTATAAAGGATGATAAACAGAGAACAGATAGACATGTTTGCTTGTGTTGCCTGCTTAGATATTTTCTTTTATATTTGTTTATTTTACTTTTCTTTTTAATCTATTATATATTTGAGAATTATGGAAAAGTATTATAAATCATAATAATTAACAACTTAAAATAATTAAAAAGATGAAAAAAATTTAATTGACTCTCTAAATTTTATTACTGCCACATAAATTGAGACAAAAGAACAAGTACTATAAATCACAATAATTAATAAATTAAAATATTTAAAAAATATATAAAAAATTTAGTTCACTCTCAAAATTGTATCAATACCACATAAATTGAGACAAACGGTATAACGTATATTATTTAAAAATTATGTAGAAAATTATTATGTTTTAAAAAAAATTAAACTACATTATTTAAATAATTTTTTAAATGTAATTTTAAAATATTTTAATAGCGAAAGTTAAAACTCTAACACTTTAAACATGGTAGACATTAATGTATCATAAAAATTGTAAAAATTATATAGTTCATAAGTATCAATCCTAATTAATATCAATCTAAGAAAGTCGTGTATTAATATTGTAGTCTTACACCATTATGTTATACTGGTTTGATAATTTGTGAATCGTTACTTATATTTGAGCATATTTTATTTGTTAACTTTTAAATCTAAAATTTTTCATATTTGAAGGATATTTTAAATATAATTTTAAAATATTATAATAACGGCAATCAAGACTTAAACACTTTAGATGTGATGGACATTGACAAGTTATAAAAATCAAAGTATTCATTATCATCGACTCTAGTTAACAACAACCCAAGAGAGTCACACATTAATATTGTAGTCTTGCGCCCATATGTTACATTGATTTGATAATTTGAGAATCATTACTTATATTTTTTATTATTATGAATTCTAATTAAATAATTTTATAAATTATTATGTTTAAATAAATTTAAAAAATATATTTAATTAGATATTTAAACATAATTTGAAAATAATCCAATAATGACAGTAGAAATTAAACTAAAAACATTTTAGACATGGTAGAAATCTTCACTCTATATAAATCATAAAAATCATTGATCCGTAAGTGTCAATCCTATTTTATAACAACTCAAGAGAGTCACGTATTAATGTTGAAGTTTTATAACTTCATGGTGTTGTAAACGTTCGCTTGGTTAAATAAAATCGTTTATTTACCAAAAAAAATGTTGAAGCTTTACATATTTATTAGTTATCATATTTTAAAAAGTACAATAAAAATTTAAATAATTAATGATGACCCTAGTTAACATCGACGTAAGAGAATACTCACGCACTAATTTTGTAGTCTTGCTCCTCTATATTAAGCTGATTTGATAACTTGTGAATCATTATTAATTTTATAATTAATGAAACTTCTAATTAAGTAATTCTATTATTTATTATATTTAAATAAATTTAGAAACTACATATTTATATATTTTTAAAATATATAATTTTAAAATATATCAATAAAGATAGTCAAAGCTCAAAACACTTTATAATTGTCGAAAATAATTAATTAAACTAAACAATTACATCTTATATGTTATGAAAATCTTACAGTTACATTCCCAAAAACGTTAATCCTACTTTTGCTAAAAACATTTAAACCTTCCACATAATGAAGATCCTACGTAATTGAAACTTTATTTAACTAGTTATATATAAATAATTTTCAAGGAAAAAATAAATAAAAACTACAGTCAAAAAGAGATTATATATAATAAAATATTATAGTTGAAAAAATTACAAAAAATTTACTTACTTAAAGTCATAGAAAGTTATAATTTATAGTGGATATATCTTTTAAATAAGTTGTATCATATCTTATTTCTGAAATATTTATTTATTTTTTAATCAAATGTATGAATAATTTTTTATGCCCCTGTTTTAAATATTTGTTAGGATAACTTTGCAAAAATACTTTATTTATATTTATGGTTATAATTTATCGTTTAAAAATTATATTATATATTTAATTATAGAGACACTTCATAGGAGGTGTAAGTGTAAAATTATCAAAGTACATGTGTAATCATTTCATTTTAAAATTTAGAAAGTATATTCATATTATAAAGTGTTCAATACTAATGATTTATATATTGAGAATTTGAAATTAAATATCATGAATACCAATGAAAAATTTTATGTTCTAAAATAGTGTAAATTTTTTGAAGTTTAATTACACACCCCTTTTCAAGAAATTATAGACGACTTATTGCTAAGCACTTCGAAATAAATTGAGATTTGCTATTTTAACTTTTAAGTTTCTATTCAATATTTAGGTCCAAATATAAAAACTAATATTAACATTAAAATACCATTTAAAATTCAAATTTCTAGGTTTAATATCTCACCTAAATCACTTAAGAAAAATATTATAACTTTTTTTTGGCAGTAAAATTGTAAGCTAAAAAGTTGCTAATAACAATTAAGTTCATGAATCATTTTGAAGTTATGGTGGTGTATAAGATATAAAGGCAGTGTACAAAAAAAAAACTCCCTCAATTGAAACTTAATAGAAAAAAAACTAAAAAAAAGAGGAGAAGGTGCATTCCGAAAGTACCACTTAAGCAGCAACACCAGAGCCTTGCCTTTCTTTTTTTGAAGTTTCTTCACATAGAATTTCAGTACTTTCCCTTCCAAAATATACCCATCAAAACAAAATCACTTTAACAAAATAAATAGAGAAAAATAACAAATGAGACAATCAAAATCTTGTATTTTAACTAAGAACACAATATAGTATAATATATGACAACCACTCAAATAGAGCCAATCACTTTTCATTATTAAATAATTTAAGTTATTCACCAATTTAGAGTCGAATTTGTGAGAAATTGATAATGATTTATAATCAATCCAAATACACAATTGACAACATTAAGAGGAAAAAATAAATATTCCTACGTACCTTTTATTCATGTAATTTAATCACCACAGAAAGCAACTCCATTTATAGGAGTATTCATAAACCTAAAAAGAATTTGATTTTTGACTCCTATATAATTTATATTAGGATACTATCGATTTTGAAAGAGAAAAAAAGGAATCCTATAATATAATAAAAAAGACTCTCACCTCAATTTTTACCCTGCAAATTAAAAATATTTTACCAAAAATATAAATGAGATTTTTTATTTTTCACAAAAAGGAATTTTCTAATTTTTCCAAAACTACGTATTTATTTTTGCCAAAAAAGGCAATACCTTTGGATTCCTACTATATGTATAATTCTTACATTGTCCAAAATATGGAAATTTATACTTGTACGTTTTTATTTTTCCAAAAATAAGATAATGTTTGTTAGGACTCCCATTATATGTCTAGTTTACAAAAAATAATGATTTTTGTCATTTTTTAAATATAATTAAAAAATAATAAATAACAATTTTGTCTAAAGAAGTGTCTTTTAATGAATGGAAAAAAGTTCAAATCACTTTTCTAAGGCTCTTCATACTTTTAATATTATATATATATATATATATATATATAAAATCATATTTTATTAAAAATCACATTTTAATGAATGATCATTTATTTATTATCATTTTTCAATGTGGGAGTTGACTTTTAAGTTTAGGGAATAACAAAGACTCTAATTTTCTTTGATTAAAAAAAATTACTAGTTTTTTTTAAAGAGAAAGGTCATTGCAGTCTTTTTACAATTATGATCAAATTTGGGCCAAATTTGTATGTAGGGGTGTGCATCGGTCGGTTCGGTTCGGTTTTACGTGTTATTGGTTCGATTTTTGGTTTTTAAATATGTAAAACCAATAAACAACCAATAAGATATTTTCTTATCGGTTTCGATTTATCGGTTTTTGGTCCTTAACGGTTCGATTTTCGGTTTAACCAATAACAAAATACTTATAAAATAGAAATAGTAACAACTAACATAAAAAAATAAAATTACCGCCAAAATCTACGCAATGCGTTTTAGTTTACAGGAATCTTCAAACTTGAACTGAATGTTAGTTAGGAAAAAAATTGAATCCTAATTGTTGGAAGCTATAAATGCTTCAAGCTTTTTATTGCGATAATAGCCAAACTTTATATTGTACCTTTGTTGTCCTGAATAGGTTAATACTTTGTGAATCTCTGAATTATGAATTAGTAGTGCATATAATCTATATACATATCTATATCTATATCTATCTCTCTCTCTCTCTCTCTCTCTCTCTCTCTCTATATATATATATATATATATAGATAGATAGATAGATAGATAGATAGATAGATAGATAGATAGATAGATAAAGAGAGAGATTTAAATATATAACATAAATAGGGATAAAACAATAACTTAGTGTATGCTTATATGGTTATCGGTTTAACCGATAACCCAATAAGCTAAAATCAATATCGAATCGTTTACCCAATAATTTTTTTTATAAAATCAATAAAAATCGTTAACTCGATAACCCAATACCAATAACCCAATAACATTTTTATCGGTTCGATTTATCGGTCGGTTCAATTTTTGCACAACCTTATTTGTATGGCCATTTAGCACTATCCTAAGTAAAAATATGTGTATCTTACTTGACATGTAGTTATATGTCTACTTATTTAATTTTAGGCAAAAATTCACATATAGTCTCATTAGAGTATCTATAATTAACTTCCTGGCCTAAATTTTATATTTACAATTCATACACAAAATAAATGATAGTTTTATGTATATATATACAAAAAGGAAGGAAAAGTCCATAACAACAAAAAGAGATAAAAAAGGAAATTTTAATGTAATAAATGTCCTTAACCTTCTAAAATTTTTCATTTATTTCTCTGATATAACAAATCAATAAATATGAATTTATGCGTTAATTACTCCCTCAAAAGTTGATAATTTTTTTTTTAAAAAAAATTGTGATCAAATGAGAAAGTTGGTAATTCATGCCTACAAAATTCTGGTATATACGGTTTACGAAAATTATTTTTTTACTTGAATTTATTTATTGAAATCCTTTTTTGAATCTAATAAGCAATAAAAAATTGATTCAGTTTCAACATAATGAAAATCGATTTTATTATTGGTTTAAATTAGATTTTCGAATTGAATGCACAATATAAACTTCAAACACTTTCAAATTGTCAATTTTGTAAATATTATTATTTTTGTATACAATAACTTCAATTGTAATTTTGTGTTTCAATTTTCGTATTCAATTTTTATTTTCATAATTTTGAAAAAAAATTCACAGAAGTTGTTAAAAGGTTATAATTCTTGTTTGTGTTGGTTTTTTTTTTTTCCTTTTCTAAATCCCATTTGTAATTGCATTTTGTGTGATATATTCATTCATTACTCTACTGCATATTTCATAATATATATTGCCAATCTTTTAATATTTTTTTATGTATATCTATTAATAGTATATTTGAATTTCTATATATCTGTTAACATAAGTGTATAATTATATTTGTATGTCTGTTTTAAAGGTTACATAGGTTATTTTTATTATTTGTATATCTATTGTTTGTATATCTTTATATTAGTTTACATAAATTTGATATTTGTATATCTGTTGTTTGTGTATGTGTGTGTGTGTATATATATATATATATGCAAATGACGTATACATATATTCAAATCAAAACTGTTGTTTATTATTTGTATATCTGTATATACAAATTTGAATGTTGTTTGTAAACGATAGTGCAAACGAAATATACATATATTCAAATCAAAATTGTTGTTTATTATTTATATATCTGTTGTTTGTATATCTGTATATACAAATTTGAATGTTGTTTGTAAACGAAATATACATATTTGTATATCTGTATATACGTATATGCAAACGAAAAACACACACACACACACACACACATATATATGTTTATTATTGTATATATATTATTTGTATATCTGTATATACAAATTTGAATGTTTTACATAATAACAAATTTGAATGTATATACATATATGCACTTTAAAACTGTATATATCTGCATATGCATTATTCTTCAAAATGTATATGTGAAAGTTAACTGTATATACATATATGTAAATTGTATATACATATATCAAAAATACAAACTGTATATACGTACATACACTCTAACTCTGTATATATATGCATGTATTATTCTACAAAAGAAAAGATATACGTATCTACATATATTGAAACAAAAATATATATTGACCAACAATTCTGTTTCATAAGAATATATACAAAAAAACCTCGTAATCATTGTCAACTTCATTGCTCCCCCTTTTAGATTTAGATACCTTACAATATTTTTTTCTTTCCGTCTTGCTAGAAGATGCAAAATTCTTTCCTTTTTTTTTTTTTGGATAAATCATCCATAAAAAAAATGTATAATATATAAAAATTCATATTATAAAATAAAAATCCGCAAAAATGAAAAAATTATAAAAATGGGGAAGTGCTCCCCCTTTTTTTTTTTTTTGTAAAATATATGAACAACGAAGAAATTTAACGACTAACTGACATAATATATAAAAATTTTAAAAAAAATTAAATCTAATGTCAACAAATATCCTAAACTGATTTTCTGTGGTGAAAAATCTGCAAAAATGATTTATCACAGAAAAATCAAGGAATATATTTTGTGATATTAAGGTGACTTTGAGAGAAAAATAAGGAGAAAAGGGTTGAAGAAGATCTCTTGAATATTCATGTATTATGATGTTGTTAATGTTGTCGTTTCTTTAATTCAATATCAAGGATATTAGAGTGATTTTGAGAGAAAATTAAGGAAAAAATAGTTGAAGAAGATATCATAAAAAATCTTATGTTTTGATATTCCATTGTTGCCTTTTTTTTGAGTCAATAGCACAGAGAGAGAATAGAAAGAAAATACCAAAATAAATATACGAGAGAAAAAATTGATATATACAAATTTTAATATATTTGTATATAGGGCCCACAAAAAAATTGACTTTTAACTACCAAATGACTATGAATTGTAATTTTTTAAAACATTAATCATATCATGTAATTAATATAGTATTTTATCTATAATATGTTATTTTTTCTTAATTTTATAATCATTTTAAATGTCTATTTATGCTTATTCAAAGTGGGAGAACATAAAATGCCAGCTAAGATCAAATTAAAAGACATTTATATTTTATGTCAATAAGTAATACACTTAGACTAATCTGGGCAGTAGGATTAATTGTTTTGGTTTATCTCACCTGATCCATTCAACTCTAACTTTGTAATCTGAAGTGGTAACCATGCGGGGTGATTACATTCTAAGTTGCTTGAACACTTTAAAAATGTTAATGTATTCATATTGATTTTTTCAAAAGCATATTATTTTTGAAAATTTCAACATACACCTCCTGATATTTTTGAAGAATTCAAGCAACATAGATTATATTGTTTATGAAATTCCAAACATGTTTGTATATTTTCCTCATCTATTTTAGTTTTGGACGGATCATAAATTAAGCATAACAACATAACTACTCACACGGGTCATCTTAGTGTTGGGTTCGAAACCAAGAGGGCGTCATGCGGAAGCTTAAAGTTTGCAAACCAAGACGATGATAATTCAGATGACAAATAAAAATATACTAAAAACATATTATTGAATATAGTTTGACCAATTGGCCTACATATTAAAAACTAATATTATTAAAAAACATGAAAACAATGGGGAAGTCTCCCTTAAACAAGACTCTTTTAAGGACTACATTGTGGATGCTATTGTGTTAGGGTATGAGAAGGGGGTCTTCTATTTATAGATGTCCAAAACCTTTCCTCCAAGATAGAGGTTAGCCAAATATGAAAAAAAATTATATTTTTTTTCTTTCAGAAAAAGTAAAAGTAATTATGGTAACTTTTATTTTTCTTCTAAGAAAAAGTAAAACTTAAATATAGTAAGAAAATCAACGCAAAAACCTTAACAAATCTCCCCTTTTTGGCTTGATTTTCTTCAAAATATTCTTGATCCTCTTTCTTCTTGTGCACGATCTTCATTCTTCATATATATTCTTCATATATCACTGTTGTTTGACATATTTAAAAATGGAGTTTTTGGGGTTAAAAAATATATTAGCCCTTTTCGGGTTGAAAATATTGGAGCCCTTTTACAGGATTAAAAGTGAACTTTATTTTCAAATATGTGACAACAGGATTGTTGAAAATATGATTGACAATTATCTTCACATGTAACTTTTGAACATATATCTTCATTATCATCAAATTGGTTGCAGATTGATTTTGAAACCGCTTTAAACCTGTTTAATCTCGTCTCACCACACCATTGGACCATTGAACCATAAGCTTTGATACCACTTGTTGGGTTCAAAGTTGAGAGGGCGTTATGCGGAATCTTAAAGTTTGCAAACCAAGACGGTGATAATTCAGATGATAAATAAAAATATACTAAAAACATATTATTGAATATAGTTTGGCCAATTGGCCTTCATATTAAAAACTAATATTATTAAAAAATATGAAAACAATGGGGAAGTCTCCCCTAAACAAGACTCTTTTAAGGACTACATTGTGGATGCTATTGCGTTATGGTATGAGAAAGGTTCTTCTATTTATAAATGTCCAAAACCTTTCCTCCAAGAAAGAGGTTAGCCAAATATGGAAAAGAATTATATTTTTTTCTTTCAGAAAAAGTAAAAGTAATTATTGTAAACCCTAACACTTAGCTAGTAAATCACACAATGATAAATTTCGTAAAATTACTCACTAAATTTCTTACAATGATAAATTTTGTAAAATTACTCACTAACGATTGAAAATTCAATCTCACACCAAAATAAATAATTTACATTTGTCAAACATATGTTAAATGTATCAAAACATTTATAAATAAATTAAAAATATGAATCACCATCACAAAGTATATGTCACTATCACATTGTTCAATTTCTCCTCTCTTTCTTAATGGGTACTGACTTAAAAGTTGAACAAAAAATCAAAATTGATTAAAAAAAAAGTTGGTGAAAAGATTAAAAAAGACAATGAAATTGTTGAAGAAGTTACAGTAAAAGAGATGAAAGTTGTATCAATTGATAATAACTTGAGAGAGATTTTAGGGGATGAAATATTTGAAATAAAAAAATTTTAAAAAAATAATTGATTGCATGTATTAGTTATGGAGTAGGATGAGATTGTTATTCATATGTCGGTCTCTTAGATTTATGATTTTATGTAATTTATCCTAAAATTAAAAGATATATAAAAATATCAACTTAAAAGGACTATATTCGTATTAGGGACTTTGGATTAAAAAGGACAAATAAGTTGTTAATTAAGTGAGAGTCCTCCAAGTTTTAAAAATTAGGTGAGAAGGACAAATTTTTTTTGAGTTTTTTTCTTTTAAGTTTTTCCGTTTGAATAACTTGTCCCAACAACTAGGCGTAGTTGTTCGACAATTTTGTGAAGTTTTTCAACAACTATCAAAGTTGTTCAACAACTGCGCAAGTTGTTCAACAACTAGGCGCAGTTGTCGAACAACTGCGCGTAGTTGTTGAACAACTAGGCGTAATTGTTCGACAACTGAGGGAAGTTGTTCAACAACTACGCGAAGTTGTTCGGACAACTAATGTAGTTGTCGAACAACTATCCCAGTTGTTCAAGGAACTTAATTTTTTTAGGGGACAAGTTTGTGGGATCCACTTGTCCCTTTTTTTTTAATTGGAAACTTGGAAGGCCCTTGTGGCTTATTTTTCTCTTCGGTATTATGCCTTGGAGAAAGTTAGCAACATTAATATGCCTCTGACTATTTAATACCACTTCCATTCACCATTCAATGTCGATCACATGCATTTGATTTATTATGGTAGAACATTCTCGAAGAACAATAATTAGAAAGAAAAATTTGGTGCGCTACAATTATATTTCATGCTCCCTCCATTTCAAAATAAATAAATTATTGAGCTATTTTTAATATTCAAAATAAATAAATTATTTATTTCTTAAGAGACATTTTGTCACGATCCAAAAATGAGGGTCATGATGATACTTGTCGCGGCATACCTTGACAAGTAAGCCTATCACCCAAACTGATACGAAAAGAGAAAAAGACAGAAATATCCCAAGGCAAGGCTTCCAGAAAGAAGCCGAACCATAAAAATAATCATAACAATACGGAAAGAACTTATCCAAAATACCAATCATGCCCCAAACCAGGTGTCAATAGTATAAGAACTACTAATACAATCCAAGAGTCAAGTACATCGAAAAAATATCCACAAAGAAATAATAACTATCTCCGAATACTAATAAAGACATAACTACAATAGAAAGATAGAGGTGAACTTCGGACGCATGAATGTCCAATTGCAACCTTAGAAGCTCCAACAATCGCCCGAGTCAATCAAGCCGAGGCGCACTCGAGTTAAGACCTGCACCGAAAGGACGCAATAGACATGAGTACGGTCCACTTGTACTTAGTAGGTATCATAGGCCGACCAAACAAAGTAGTAAATAAAGCATATAAAATATACACTAAGGACACGTCACCTGCAATCAGAAAATATCCCACAACGGTAGCCCACACCACTTGCACTAATTGTTCTAATATGTCTTACATATATTGCAACATCACACCAAGATAGAACAAAAGTACGTATTATATCACATATAAAAGAACAAAGGGGAACATGCATATACAAGATCATCAAATACAAGTAAGAAAAGATACGAAAAATACATAGATGACAAGTCAATATGCCAATACAACACAACATAACTCAATAAAGTAAGTGCAATGTATATGATGATGATGATGATAATGATGATGATGCACGAGGTCGTCGTACAACCTCCGAGATCGTTGCATAATCCCCGTATATACCTACGGAGCTAAAGCTTTTCGACGTAGGACCCATGGGGGGTTCGTCAATCCGTATACAATCCACATATCTCATATCTCCTTTTTGGCACATCCCTCGAAAAGGGTTTTATAAGGTGTTACAATATTTTTTAAAAAGGTGTTGTCAGTGTTTCTCAGATGTTGCCACGGTGGTACCAATGTTTTATGAATATGTATGATATGAAGATGTAATGCTCACAACCAATCACAATGAGTATTTCCACAACCAACCACATGTATATTTCCACAACCAACGACAATGATACATTTCCACAACCACATGAGCCAATATCCACTCATTAGTTTCGTTTTATCCATGAATTTCCACATGTCTCATATGCCAATAAGGTATGAATATAATCACAATACACCAATGGTATCAAATTAATTATTTTAACAACACAATACAATTATTCACATGTATTCAAGGCTATCAATATCACATAGGACTCCACACGGTCACACATATCACATAATAACTCAATTACGACAATTACATCACATATAGGCCCCCACATGGACACAACACATAAATAACCATTTTTCATGATTAGTTTTCACCCTTAACATGTATTTTGTATCATCATTTACTACCCAACCCTGTCTGAACAAGTTAAGTCATAACCTACCTCGAAAGCCGAAATCGACCCGCTACACTTGAACCTGCGACCTTACTTTTCACGAATAATCCCGAACTCCACTGAAAATATCAAATATAAAATCTACACATCAATAAAAAACCAACGACACCCATATTGACTACTTTTGGTTCGGGATCAAAACAGATTCCCAAAATAAATTTTCGAAAAAGAACGGCAAAATTGAAACTTTACTTCAAAAACATGTTTTCCATATTTTTAGGAACCTACAGCTGAAAACCCAAGTTAAATCGAGTAAAAAACGGGGTTCAAATCGAAGAAAAACTATTTTTGAGTTTTACTGGGTAAAATCTTTGAAATCCGGGTTAAAATCAAGAATCGAAGTTGTTTTGAAGGTTAAATTGATGAAAAACTAGTAATTATAAGATAAAAACATTATTCAAGTGAAAAAGAGTGAAATTTGGGTTTAAAATCATGCCCTAAGATTTTTGGAATTTTGAGAAGTTAATCAAGAAATTACTAACAAAGGGGTGAATTCTTATTTTTAATCCATAATAAAACTAAGAAACAGGTGTTAATCTAGCTTTTCAAGCTCTCACAAGCTTTACTTTTAAGCTCACACACTATTTTAGGGTCTAACTCCAAGAGGCAAGATGAAAATGAACAAAAAGGATCAAAAAGAGGTATTTATATGCAGAAAAATCTGGTATTGCACCAGATTTTTCACTTCAAATTCACCTCGGATTTCAACGAGGTGCCCGAGATTCGTTCGAAGTCTGATATACACAAACGAACTATGCAACCATACTAAATTTGATGTTTTAAATGCGATGGCAATATCATATTTTCAAAAAAAATATCATTTTCAAAAAGTTGACCCTCGAAACCTGAAATTATAATTTTCCAAACAGAAGGTCGAATGAGATTTAAAAGCCGTAAAATCATACCAAATATGCTAACACCCTAAAATTGATATTCTGGATCTGTTGGCGAAGTCGAATTTTCCATCCGAGATCGTTTCGATCAAATGTGGGTCCCACACCCATATTTTTTTATTTTTCAACTTTCCGATCAATAGGTCAAAATAATCTCGGGTGCACTGAGACCCGAACCAAAGGTCTACCTAGTCTGAAATCGCTATTCCAGAGCTGTTGGCGCAGTCCATTCGGCCATCCGTTGCACGGATCAAAAAATATCCACATAAGTCCAAAATAAGGCTCTCGACGCCATAAAAAACAACAATATTGCATAAATGATACTAAAATACATCGAAAATCATGTCAATCACTCCCCCACCCAAAAATATCATAATGCAACTACGGGGAGGGGGTAAAACAGTCAAATCACACAAAATCACAAATTTCACATATTTCTTCAAATTTTTAGGTTGTTACACATGTTGAGAATTTCTTCTAATTTTATTTTTTTAATTTAAGTTTTTAAATACTTCACATTTTCTGGGAGAGTAATTTAAGAAGAATTAAAAGGGTGAATAGTAACATACAATTTATATCTTAATTTTTTTTAAGGAATGTGTCATACCCCAATAATTCAATTATTTTGAAATGAAGTAATATTATAGTAATTTTAATTTTAAATTATATCTACACCTCCAATTATTTTGAATGCAACAACATGTTGCTTACACAACTTATTATTTCCGGCTACCATATTCCCCCCTAAATTTAAGTAGTTTTAGTAAGTTTATACTGCTATTACCAGCACAAATAATTCTCTCTAAAATTAAAAACTCTTAGGTGGTGTTTGGATTGACTTATGAGTCAAAAATCAAAAGTTATAAGTTAGTACTTTTTTACTTTTGTCTTTTGACTGATTTTGGCATTTTTTAACTTTTTCAAACATCATCAAAACTAAAATGAGTGCTTAAAAATAAGCCAATTCAAACACCCACTTACACAGCCAACAGTGCAAATAGACTTTGATGGGGAAATTCACGTATGAAAAATCGGGAATTAAAGTCATTCGACCCAAATTTCTTCTTATTTAATACTTTTGACGTTTTGTATTACTTGACTCCCTACGTAACTAAGCAAACTTAAAAAATTGCTTTGTGTCCAAGAATTGTGGGTTATAAATAGACATACATTTTTTGCTTTTTGTTATGAACTTTTATTTCCTTACTCAGCCACACATCAGTGGGGTTCTGTTGCTTCAAAGATTTCGACGGTATCTTTTAGGGTCCATTCATCATCCAACTGTACACTTTCGATATTTTTCGAACCTAATTAACCTAATTGTACAGTTTATGAATATTAACCTTTTTCTTCTTCCTTCTTCTTATTCTTCTTACTCTTCTCTTGTTTTCCCTCCTCAGTCACATAATCCACAACAACTGTCAATTTTTCTTTCATACTCAACACGCTTCTCAAAAGAGTTCAAACTTTCCTCAATTTTTCAACACACGATCAACCAGTTACACAGAAAATCTTGTACACACATCAAGATCCACATATTCATCATCAGCACCAGCAGGTGACTCAAAGACAGTGATATCACTCAAATTCAGCCTTTAATCCATCAATGAAGACATTTTTCATCTCATTCTTGTATGGGACTAGTGTATGGATGAGGTCCGGATGTACACTCTACCAAATAAAAAAAATCATTAACTACTATCTACTAATCATAAAAAAGAAATCAATTAATTAACTATGATTGTCAAACAAAATCTATAATAAAATAAATTGGATGATCGATAATATACCATATATGCCCTGAAAAATTCAAACAGAACATAAGATGTACCATTCTCCTTTTTAAGATACATTTTCTTCTGCTTTTTAATATCGGCCTTCTTCTTCTTCTTTAAGTAGTCCAATGTTAACACAAAGAACTCCTTTTTCCATGAATATTATCACACAAAGAAAGCTGCATAATATTTTTTTGAAAATAACTACAAATTAAGTAATATATATAAAAATAAATTTGTTATAATTAAGAGCTATCTTAAAATTACATAATCCTAATTAATATATAGGAGGTCAAATTATATAAAATTTTACCTTAAAAATATTTTTTTAATTGACCGATTATATAATCTTATATATGAAATATAAGAATACTTCTAAATTTAAAACAATAAAATTTGAAAAAGATTCTTTTTTTGATATATGAAAAAATAATTAAAATTATTAAATTATCTTATATAAAATTCTAGACGTTAAAATCTTACAATTTTTTGTACATTCTATATAATATATATAGAAATAAAATTTCAAATTAAACTAGCTTTTCATTACTCGATAAATATATTATAATAACTTCTTTGTTTTCAAAATGAAATTGGAATAAAATTTCTTAATAATTAAAAAATTCATCAATTTTTTAGAATAAGTTTTATATGATGAAATATAGTTCTAAGTAACTAATAAATTAGATTATATGCAGTTAAAATATTACCATAAAAAGAATATTTATGATTCCATTCAATCGAAGTAAATTAAGAAAATATGAAAAGATTGACTGAGAAATGTAAATAAAAAATTAATAATTAATTAACAATCAAAACATAAATATAAAAAATAATATTCATATAATATTATTCTTAAACAATTAGAATTTCAAATTACAGTAGTCTAATACTAAAAAATAGACTTAAAGATTACCAAACAAGGAAAGTTGCAATTGTATGTTACTAAAAATTTTAATATTTATAGGTTAAGAGAGCATCAAGAACAATCAAATAAAAGAATTATTAATTAGCAATCAGGCAATATATATGGAAAGAATAATCAAGAGGCATGAATAATTACATGAAGAATAATATATAATTGGAATAAAAATCTTTAAAATTAATTTTTTTTTTTTCAATTATAACTAGGGGTGGGCATTCAATTTGTTCGATTTGATTGTTGAATATGAGTTTGATTTTTTGATTAATGAAAATGACAATCATAACCAAACCAAAATTATTTCGGTTTGGTTCGGTTTTTATAAATTTTGTTCGGTTATTTCGGATTTTTATTTAGATTTTAAAGATTAAAGTAGTGAGCATTTAAAATTGGTGATTTTTCTTGAAAAATATTTTTTTTTTTCAAACCTATTTTTCATTCCCTAATATAATCAATTCAACACACATGAAATATCCATAAATATCAACCTCATTGAGTCGCCGGCGTTGGCGTGACGGCAGTGATTGCACTCGACAGCGACTGCCGACGGCAGTGACTGACTAAGCAAACGATTGCCGACCGTTGTTGGCGATGTTGAAATTTCAAGCGAACTAACGAACTGAGGATGACTGAGCGCCGCTGCAGCCTTCACGTTAATGTTAATTAGGACCTAAAGCAAAGTAGTATATTAAGATTTGAGGTTACTAAATGATTATAATTTATATATTTATATATTATATCAAATTATATTATATTTTTAGTATATTTTATCCAATTTTTTTTTTTGAAAAATCCGAAAAGCAAACCATTTAACCGAATTTCTAAAGTTTGAAACCGAAACCAATCCGAAAAACCAAAAAACCAAATCAAAATTAAATTTTAATCGATTTTTTGGTTTTCTCGGTTTAAACCAAAATATGCCCGGCCCTAATTATAACTGAGTTTGCATTAAAAAGAATACAGTATTATTATATTGGTCCCTCCACCTAAAGTTATGATTATATTTAGATAATATCAAAACTAAAAGAAAATACTGAATAATGTTACTTAATATAAGGAATTAAATTATATGACCAAATAAATCATGATTTATTTAAATAGAGGAAATCAAGGAAGCATGACAAAGGAGGATGAGGGGCTTGAATTTAGATTAAAAAATTGTGATTTCTAAACTATATAGTTTTCTTTTGAATTCCCTATCATCAACTTCATCAGTAAATTTATTTATATTAATTGTCTTCCTTCTTTGTTGTTTATCTCTGCAAATCGATTGACCATTAACATTTCTTCTTTAGGTATCAAGTAAGTGGACAGGAAATATTGAAGTGAATACAAGATTACAAGTAAAGTAAATACACTAAAAATAATCAGGTAAAAGTATTTGAAATAAAGTCTTTTTAGGAGCATACCTATTTGCTACATCATTTCATGTAAGATTAAATTCTTTTCTTAGGTTACTGTATCTTAGCTATTTCATTTATGTTTTTCTTCAATACAAATAATAGCAAACTGCTTAATGTCTTTTTAAAGTATGTATAAAAAGATTGATTGGATCATTTCATTTTAATTCCTTCAAGAAAATAAACAGTAGTTAATTTCATCATTTTTTAAAAGAATTAAACTCATATTTCTGCACTTAAAAAAATAATAAAGAAAGAGAAAAATAGATTTTCAAGATTAAGGATTTACTTGTGCATGTTTGAGGGTCACAATATGTATACACAGAATATTCAGGTATAGTACATCTATGAAGCTTTATATTATAATGCTGAAAATTGTTGAAATTACATATATGAAGCTTTATATTAAACTTGTTGAAAACAATTCAATGTTTCTTCTTTTTCATTTCTTTTAGTTTTTTCACAACATAATTAATACGAATTTAAGAAAAAATCATGGCCTGCATTGTGAAAGTTTTAGAAATACAAACAATATCATTGTAATATTAGTAATAGATAGATAGACACTAATGTATTGTGAGTACTTTAAAAAATTAGTCAATAATACTTGTTTATTTTATTGATAAATAAGTTTTGCTACTGTAAAATATCTCAGTAATGAATTTGTAGTTGTATGTGTATTTTTTTTTTTCATTTTAAAAAATACTATATAATGTCTTTTGTTGATAATAAAAATATGTTACAATTATATTGAGTTATACATGACAAAACATATGAAAGTTAAACATCAATAATTTTTTTTAATATTGTCCGTGCATCGCGCGGGTATTAATACTAGTTAATTTTGAAAAGCAATTGAATAAAAATACAAGAATTGGCCCGGATGTCTAATGGATCTACTTCAATAAATATGACAATGTTTCTAGTGTTCCATCTGAAAAATCTGGATAAGGACAAAGAAATCTCTTTTAATTTTTCAGTATATCTCCAACACTGAAAAAGACTTCATAAATTCAAATCCGTAATCACAAAAGAGAAAGCAATTAATCAACTATGATTCTCAAACAAAATCTACAATCAAATAGATTGGATGATCGACGATATATCATAAGTGTCCAGAAAAATTCAAACAAAGCATAAGATGCACCATTCTTCTTCTCAAGATGTGCTTTCTTCTGCTTCTTCATGTCTATCCTCTTCTTCAAGTAGTGCAATGTTAATGCAAAGAACTCCTTTCCCATGAGTATTTTTCAAAAAAATCAAGAGAATAGATTATTTTTATCAAGTTTGAATCAACGACCTTGAAAATATTTCTTACAAGCAAAATCACATGTTGGAACAAGACCAAACAATACTTCAACTTATCCTTCTGCTTCAACCTATTGCTTTTAATCAAATTTAAAAGGCTTGTTGCAATAACCTTTTTACTGCGGCTAATCCTATAGTAAAATCTCTCCCCAACCCTATACACACTTAATAATTTTGATTTACGAGGATATGCTGAACACTTTAATTTTGTGATCAAAGTAAACTCAATCAAGCCAAAACAATCGGGCTTATTATTAGCGCAAAAATCACATCTCACGACATTTTGAGTCAGATTTGAGACGACGAAGAAGTATGTGATGGACCAACTATCCATGAAATCTAAAATTGTCTGACATTTCTTTAAGTTGATCAAAACAAGACTTTTAAAATCTATGAATAAATTTTTGCTCAACTAAAACTCTCTTAAATTGATAAAAAAGCTGTACTCTAGACCTAACAAAAATTTTAGCTAATGATCCAAGATTATCTATTTAGGCAGCAAGAACATATTTTTCAGCATTAAGGACTAGTGAACATTTTGAAACACACAAAGGATCATCATTCTCATTTCCAGATTCATAACTGTCGGGTACGCTATATACTTCTCCACTACTACTACTACTGTCCCCAGTACCTCCACTAACCCTATACCTCTATCTAATTCAGCTTCACTAAACTTACACTTGGTTCGTCGATATATTTTTCAATTTTTTTCATTATTTCTGAATTCAACTTATGTTCAGATGGTGAGGATTTTTTTTTTTGACATTTTGTTTTAGTTCAATAGCACTTTTTTTAATAACTGAGTTAGAAGCATTCTTTGAACCCTTTGCTACTCTTCTATCCATTTTTATGAACTACAACAAATTGAATACCGTTAACATTAACAGTAATTGACATTAATTGACCACGACGTCAAGAACATAAATTAAAAAATTATACAATATTATACAAAAAAATTCATCATCCACATCAATCGACATTCAAATACGCTAAAGAACATAAATTTATTTTGAAAAAAATCCTAAATTTCCATAGTAGTTAAATTGATAACATTCAAAAAATCTCCATAATTACGATTTTTTCTATAATAACACAGTAACAACAAATTTCAGCGTCAAAAAACTCATTTTATTGAAAATTTTTAACAAAAAAACCTCATTACATTAAAAATAAATTAAAAAAGAAAGAAATAAATCGCTGCAATACACACCTAAAACTGTTTGTAAGAAGAAAATATTTTTTTTATCAACGCATAAAGAAAATATTTTATTGTGACTTACCCCATGATAATTTTAAAGTTGCAACCTTGGAAGAGAAGAGAAGTAGAAAATGATAAAATAAGAGTTAGAGCAGTTGGGTGAGAGAGAGAAAATGGAGAAGCGGAAGTTGTGTAAAAGTAAAGGAGGGATAAATATTGAGGGTTGTGTAAATATTGAAAAAGAGAAAATGGATCAAGTTAAATAAAAATAACTTTTGTTGGACCAAGATATAATTTATTAAACTTAATACCCCACCACTTTTTGACGTATTTTACCAATAACTTAATAATTAAATCAAATAGAAAATGAGTGTCTATTCTTCTAATTAAGTTTTGAGAGTGAGTGTTCTCTCAATTTCTCTCTGCTGAGTAGTTGCCTTGCATTACATTGACATCAACGGACACCCATTGAAATACCCTGAGTTTGAGCCTATGAATTGAGCTTAACAGTTGTATGATGTAGGTACGACTTAGGAGCCCAAGTCGTATGGTAAACAGTATGTCTTATGTCACTTACTGTCCAATGTACGACTAGACTCTATACGAGTCGTATGGAGATGGTACGAGATGAGTAGGACAATCTTATGATTAACAGTGTCAATCCTTTGTGGTACTATCTATGGTACGAGTTAGGGGTGCCACTCGTATGATTGAATACGAGTGAGGTGCCCAAACCGTACCCATCTCCGTTTATTTTTCAGCTTTTAAGCTGAGGGTATTCCAGACATTTTCCACCCCAAAACTCTTAAGACCCCACATCTTATAAAACTTTTTTGCCTCTCATAACTCACTTGGAAAGATAAAAAAACTCCTAAAACTCTCTCTAAATTCTCCCAAGAAGATCGGCTAGGGTTTCTTCAAGGTAAACATCTAGAGGCTTAAGGATCAAGATTTCTCCGGGAATCTTCGTGAATAAGGCATGTTACTCTTTCCTCATTGTTATTTTCAACTAAAGGCATGTTTTAGGAATGATTTTCATGATTTAATTATCGGTGTTGTTTGGTTTTGAATTATATGTTGGAGTTTTTGGTTGTAAATGGTTAAATATTATTTTCCCATGTTTTTCTTATGGTTTTCATGTTAAAATTGTAGAATTGAACATGTGATTTCGTAGGAATGGTCAATTGGTACTTGGTTTTGGTTTTGAAAACTATTTGCCCTCAACATATTTGTTAAAATGCCTATGAGAATGCTTTTGTCACATAGTTTGACTTTCATTGAAAACTTTGCATAGCATAATATGATAATGGAACCCAAATTGGTTTGATTGGTTTTAAATGGTTGGAAAAGGACTTGGTGGACATAGAACCCAAATTGATTGTTTTGAAATGAAAATTGGTAATAAACTCAACCCACTTGCATAATTATTTTTAGTTTATGCGTTACTACTTGGTTTGGTTTGTTTCTTGAGACTAATGCATGGCACTAATGGTTAATTGGTTAAGGTTGATTTTGAAAACCTTGTTGGGTACACGAAAATTCCCCAAGTGAATGTATAATGAAAACCTTATGGGGTACGCGGGAATTCCCCAAGTGATCTTTATAATAGAGTCCATAGGGTACATGGAAATCCCCTAAGTGTTGGCCAATGACATTGCTTGCAAGCTATAGTCGGTATGAATATACTACTAACTAATGCCTAAACAATTGACTTCTAAAATTGGTGGTTTGGTTATGTGTTAAATATTTTAATTGGGCAATAATGACGGGTTGTGGTAGCTAGCTGTGAAGATGTGAGTTCGAAAGGTTGATACTAAAAACTCATGTTTGCCGACATGAGAGTTGATTTTGATAACCACGTACTTGCGGGGTACAAGGGAATCCCCCAAGTACACACACATACATATGTATCATAGAGGGCGAAGGGTACAAGAAAATCCCCGGACACCTATGGTATCTCCAGTTCGTGCAGCTACACGCACTGGGACCGATCCAGGGGGTAACAATGGACCCATATAGCCTACGGGTGGATAATGATGGTAAAGCTACGTAACCCAGGTTAAAGATTTTTAATGCATGCTAAACTCGGTTCCTTTTCCCAACATGGTATATATCTATACATGTATGTGATTGCATATGGTTATTTACTTTGGTTTTGAATAATGGCACTACTTTTGTCCTTATTCCTGAGTACATGCTAGCATTCACCCACTAACCCATCTTTGGATACAAGGAAATTGATCAACGCGTTTCAATATCAATGTCGTTTTCCTCCTCATCTTAATTTGTTTCTATTCACTGTCAATAGAAAATTTATATGAGAAAATCATGTGTATCCTAACACTTGGTGTAACAGAGAAGTATAAACTAGCAATCATCGGTTCTTTGATGCATCGAAGCATCGGAACCCTAAAACCAAGAACCAGATTGAAGAGAAAAAAAGGAATAATGGTGACATTAAGGAGCTCTAATATAAAATTATGCCAAGTATTCTTTTAATAAAATGAAAAAGGAAAGAGGATAATATTTATAAAAAATACGCATAATTTATACATAACAAATGTATATTTTTGATATTTTTATGAAATATAAAATAAGAATAAGAAGAATGACCGATAGTCCTAATTATTCAGGACCTTGCCTGGATGGCTCAAATTGTCAAAGAGGGAGTGGATCAGATAGTATAAGGGCTGGGGTTCCAATATAGAGTCAGGCTGTGCTCCAGGCTCAAATTCTAGGAACCTTGAACATGATGAACTCAAGCGAACTCAACTCGCTCATGAGCCACATGTTCAAAAGCCTTCCCTTCTATCCCACTACCTCGTACCTATAGAAAATGAAAACCTTGAACATCATCACCTAGACTCCAATGGAGTAAGCCACCATAGTTTCTCCCAACTTGACAACTACAAGGGGAGAAGACCTAGGAAAAACAAAAAACACAGTGCTAGAGAAACTGCAAAAGAGCAACAAAGAGATGGAGCAATTTCTAGCGGAGCTTGGGGATCAAAATATAGAAACCTTTACCTCAAGAAAGCCCCTTAGGAAAGAATTTAGTGATCCTTTCAGGTCAACTATTATCATGCTTTGTCTGATAGAGATGACAACCTTAGCTCAGACCCTGAGGAATACCATGGAGAAGACCACTACTGTAGTGGCACTGAGTCCATACCAAGACCCAAGGAAATCTTCCCAGATGGACAAAGGGAAGAAACCGATGATAGCCCCATCAACGCCTCACTGTGATCCAATGAAGTTCATTATTTAAAACACCAAAGGGGCCAATAGTGATAGCTTCAAATGAAAATGCGATGCCTTAGTCAAATACCACAACCCTGCCTTGGTTGTACTACTTGAGACTAAGATTGTAGATCACAAAAATCTTATCGAGGCTCTACATTTCGACACCCATATAGAGTCCAGTATTGTTGGGATAAATGGTGGCATAGTGATTATGTGGAAGAAAGATTTACTTAAGATTTAAAACTTCTCCATATCCCCTTATGGAATACACACTATCATCAAGGTAAGAAATGATTCTAAACCCTAGTTTTTTTCAGCTGTTTATCCCATCCCCGATTTTAATACCCGCATGTTACTCTGGGATGAATTGTGTTGTATTGCTAATTCTTATAATGGTGATTGTCTGATTGGGGGGATTTCAATAAGGTTTTAAGAGCCAACGAGAAATTAAGAGGGGCTACCATCAACAATAATAGAGTCACCCACTTTTGGAAGTGCTTCAATTATTACAGCATGGTGGACCTAGGGTTTAATTGGTGTAAATACACCTGGACCAATAGGAGGCACCGTAATAGAAAATATCTTATCCAGGAAAGACTCGATAGATGTGTTGCTAATACTTTCTGAATAAACCCCTACCCTAAGTCCTTATCACCCACCTTCCCCAGACCATATCTGTCACGCCCCAAAATCCCATCGGGCCGGATAGGCACCCAAAGCCGAGAAGGCCCGGGAGAACCCATTCAGATACCTGTACTTTCACTTACATGTCACCAAAAATTTGGACAGCACTTCGTTGCATATAGAAGGGTCTAATTACCTGTATCAGCACAACACGCACCAATATATATATATAATACTTGGCCGTCGGGGCCACCACATATACAAATATAACATCACTATATAAACTTTCATGACTTTACCCTTCCTTATGTCTATAAAGCCTCTAGGATATACATGACATAACTAGGGTCGGGACAAACCCCCGCCCACACACGACTCTTGTACAATAACAAAACATAAGGGACCGACTCGGAAAGCTCCGAAGCAAACTGGAGCTCACCAACAATAGCTGTATGACCTGGCTCCTATCTATGCTGTGAATGAGCTGAAGCACCTGTGCCTGCAGCATGAAATGCAGGTCCCCCGTGAGGGACGTCAGTACGAAATATGTACTGAGTATGTAAAGCTGTAAATAATCATATGTGATATGGGGGATCAAGAAAATCAGACGCAAGTGAATAAATCATAATAGAAGTGAATCACACTTCATAAACACTTTTAGGATCATGTACATTATCATTAATCTGAATTGGGTTCTTGAATTCAAACACATTTGTGGAACGGTATACATTCGTTCATTTTATTCTTTACAATTATCATTCGCCATTACCTCCTCCTCCCGAACCTCCAACCACCTAACAATAATCAATACTGTATCGTACTGTGACCATTAGGCTGCCCCCAGTACATATCAACTGTAATCATATCAAATATCGGGATCGACCCATGCTAGGCTTAAGCCCCTGAGTTACCACCCACACGTATATCAAGTAACACACATAAGAGATCTTTCCAATAACTTAGTTCAAAAGCTTTTGAGATTATTACATTAGTGTTCATGCCAATAAAGTACCGTTGGAATAATGATACATCAATAGGAACCAAGTAATAGACTTTCTATACAATAACGATGTAATAAAAACTCATTGGTACATCAACAATGTGTTTCGGAATCATCAATATCACAACAATGAAATAGGAGCCTTTTGGTATATCAATGAAACATTTTGACACTTTATAGAATGGAAACAACTTCGTTGGTAATGTAGAACAATACATGTTTTTGGACAACCTCGGAATCTTACTTGATTGAACATTGGTGTTTTCATGCCAAAGAACATCGTTAGAGTATGCTTTACATACCTCGTTGTAGATTCGGATACCAATTCAACACAACTTCCCGCCTTTACAAATCACTTATCTACAATGAAATGTTTGACATCTAGTATTAGCAACCCAACACCACAATTCTCTTCCATAATTCCATACAACCAATATTTGCAAAGCATTCCAAAAACCAACTTGAACAATAGGTTTATATGTATATATATATATAATCATCATTTCAATACCACATCATCATACCAAATCCCTTCACAATTCAACCTAATCCAACCATGCACCAGAATAATTCAACATCATTTCCAATCATCTTTCAACAACAATCAAACAACATACTTCTTATGCTGACATGCATATATATATATATACGTATCCATATAAATAACACCAACATAATTTACATCCTTACCATAAAATGACCCTTTTGATTTCAAAGTCCTATTGGCACAAATAAGGGGTGCTTCTCGAAGCCCTCGAGACGGTGAACATAACTACGGAATCAATTTGGATTTTCTACGGTTGAATCACAAGATAGTTGGAGTTGAACTTAGGCTAGGGTTTCTTATTCTTCAATAATTTGGATGATAAATGATGGATATGAGGCTAAGGACCAATTTTCGTCCATGAGGTGATGGAAAATGACCATATTGCCCTTAAAATTTAAGTAAATCCGAATCTGTCCATGGTGGACTGTTTTGATAGGCTAAAGTAAATCGACCATAACTCTTTGCTCCGATAATGGATTTGGGTGAAACCAATTGCATTAGAAAGAAGACTCGCAGGGATTCTCATCGATATATAGAAGCTCACACAGTTCATTTTTTACAAGGAGTTATGATCGTTTAAACTCAACCCAAAAATCTGTTTGGCTGCAGTACTTTTGTGTGCAGAAAATTTCTGCACATTTACTGTTCATTGCGTCCACCGTTTTCAAGTTTCGAACATGCTCGCTTATATCCGATACTCATCTATTTTCAGAAATCTTTATATCGTTGGAAAGCTAACTCGATAAACTTCGCATAGAAACTTCGACGAGCAAATTTTGGTATAAATAAAGTCGATTCCTATACACATATAATCAACCTATACACTTGAAACCATCTCAAAATAATCAATACTCATACTTAAACTCATATATACCTAACTTATGATCAATACATATACTCCAACACATATAACCATGGCTAATGCACGTAATTAAGTACGGGGTGTTACAATATCTGACCACTACCCTATGCTTATATCCCTTAACAAGAGACATCAGGGGCAACACACCAAACCCTTTAGATTTAAACCTATGTGGTGCAATTACCCCTCTTTCCAAGGGTTAGTTGAGAGTTGTTTTAATGACTCTGGGCCTCTGAACCAATATATTTATAAGTTCCACAAAAATGCCATCAGCTGGAACACCTCTGTCTATGTCAACATCTTCCATAAATTCAAAGTGATCACTGCAAAACTGGATGGAATCCAAAGATCCCTTAATTGCCATTCCAACTCTTACCTCCATGATTTTGAAAATGAACTCCTCTATGACTATAAAAGCCTCCTCAAATGTGAGGAGGACTTCTAGAAAGTTAAATCCAGAATATCATGGCTCACTGATAGAGATGCAAACACCTCCTTCTTCGATGCCTCAACTCTTAATAGAAAAAAGGAGAAACAAAATTATTGAGCTTAAGGATAAAGTCGGGAACCCTATTATTAGGGAAACCAACATCCAAAATCACATCCTTAACCATTTCAAAGATTTGTTTGTTACAAGCCACAGTTGTAGCCCCAACAGACACTTCATCCCAGTTAACAACTTCCAACCCTCTCCCAAGACACGAGATCCCTCTCTGAATACCCCCAGAGACAATGAAATCTTGGTCGCTCTAAAATCTTTCAAACCTCTAAAGGCCCCTGGGCCTGATGGGCTCCACCCTCTCTTCTTCTAGAAGTTCTGGGGCACAGTTGGCATAAAACCACTGTCTTCTGCAAACAAGTCTTCAAAAGTAGCTCCATGCCCCCGAATGAAAATTCTACCTTGCTTTGCCTCATACCTAAATGCAGAAATGCATCCACCATAAAAAGTTACAGGCCTATTGGACTGTGCAATACCACCTACAAATTGGTTACCAAAATCATTTTCAACCGGATCAAGCCCTACCTCCATTCCATCATTGGGCCAAGTCAAATTAGTTTCTTAACTAATAGAAGAACCTCTGACCATGCCATCATAATCCAAGAGTATTTCTCCCATTTTAAAAAAATGGAACAAAAATCCAAACACGATCCTTAAGATAAATCTTGAGAAAACCTTTGACAAAATTGAATGGTCTTTCATTAAAGACACTCTTCTCTTCTTTGGCTTCTCAAAGAACATCTCCAGGCTCATCATGTCTTATGTCACCACCTTTTTTATGGCTGTCCTGATAAATGGTAATAGGACTCAGTACTTCTACCCTTCTAGAGGCATAAAACAAGTTGATCCCATATCTCCCTACCTCTTCATCCTTTGGGTGGAGAGGCTCTCCAGAGGCATTCAAGATGAGGTTCATGCTAAAAGATAGAACCCTATCAGCATCACCCCTAGGGGCCTCAAGATCTCACATATTTTCTCTCCAGAGGCATTTCACACTATTTTGCCTGCAAACGCCCCCACCGACCTCAACAACCTAAACTTTCCTGCTCTCCAGCCTGTGTGGCATTCCCCAATCAATTTTTACCCTAAAATATTGATAAGTCATCAATTTGATGACTTACTAGCACTTTTTAGGCCTAAATGATCATGCTTTTCATTGATTTGATGGTAATCTCTTACTTAATGTTCATTTGTGTAGGTAAAAGTTAAAAGAGAAGATGAGCAAGTCATTCAAGTCAACAAGAGGCCAAATGTGAAGGAAAAGAGCCATCTACTTTGCATCCGCTTTGCATCTACTTTGGATCCGCTTTGCATCTGCTTAGGAGATGTTTTCCATCTGCTCTCTATATCTGCTCTTCATTCATTTTGGATCCGCTCAAGCAGATTAAGAGCAAGGTGACAATTTTGTAATTTTGTCAAATGTGCAAATGGGGCTTATTTAAGGGGTCTGGTAACTTATTTTCATCCATCATGCTACAACTTTACCTTTCATATTTAGTCTAGGGTTTTTGTAACTTCTTGGAGCTTGGAGCAAGACTTGCACTAAATTTTGAGCTAAGAAGACATTAGAGTGATTTCTAAGTATAGATTTGGCTTCATCCATTGAAGATTCATTGGATTCTAAAGTGTGGTTTGCACTCTCTTTATTTTCTTATGGATAACTTTGATGGAAATGTTGGTTTATTTGTGTTTATTATCATTATGAGTTGCTAAATCTACTCATTTTGGTAACTCAACGATCGTTTAGACTTCAGCTTTGCCCAATGATTTCAACTCTTTTTTCATGACATTATACCTAAGTGTGGAGTTCTATCTACTTACAACTTGTGAAAAATAACATGGATCATCTTTCAGTTCGATATCATAATCGAATTCTTAGAGGTATATAACATAGTCACTAGAAATAGGTGGTTTATGAATTCTTAAGGAATTTTTTATTCCCACTTGTTTGGGGCTCCTCCAACAATATGTTTAGATAAAATGAATTTTTCTTTATGTGGCTTATCATGTGGTGATGGATCTTAAACTGGTTGCTCTTCAGATAATTCATGAGAATTTGTCTGATTACCATTTAAGTTTCCAATATATAAAGGTACCACAGATGCAGGGGTGCACTCGGGGCCTAGTCGTGATTTGGACAAAAAATTACTTGGGGCATGCCAGGCAAGCTGAGGAGCAGAGAAGTATAGGCCGTTGGAGTCAGTGGATCCGTTTGGGTAGTCAAACAGGCGAAACAATATGAACGGGTGTTTTTAAGCTAAATCAGTGTGTTATAGCCCACAGTTATGTAGGGCTGTGGGCTGTTAAAGTCGGTAGGACCATTTGAGTGGTTGAATGGGCATAACGACGCGAGCGGTCCATTTTCAGGCCAAATCATTATAGCCCACGGTTGCTGGCGTGCGCTTGGGGCCAGGCGTGTTTTGTGCCAAAAATCGCTTGTAGTGTGCCAGGCAGGCAAAGGAGTGGGAGAGTATGGGTCGTTAAGGTCGACGTGGCCATGTGGGTAGTCAAATAGTGAAACAGCATGAATGGGCCATTTTTGAGGCTAAATCGGTATATTATAGCCTACAGTAGTGGAGGTGCGCTCAAGGCTCATGCACTTTTGGGGACAAAAATTGCTCAGGGCGTGCCAGGTAGGCTAAGGAGTAGGAAGTATGGGCCGTTGGGGATGGCGGGGGTGTTTGGGTGGTCAAATGGGCAAATCAGCGCGAACGGGCCATTTTTGGGGCAAAATCGATGTGCTAAGCCCACAATTGAGTATTTTGGGTCAAAAATAGCTCGAGGTATTCCAGTTAGGCTGAGAAATGGGAGAGTGTGGGCCGCTGGGTTCAAAGGGACTGTTTGGGTGGTAAAAATATTGAAATGACGCGAACAGGCCATTTTCGGGCCAAATAGGTGTGCTATAGCCCACGGTTACGGGATTGTACCTGAGGCTCGGGCGTGTTTTGGGCTAAAAATCTCTTGGGGCATGCCAAGAAAGCTGAGGAGCAGGGGAGTTTGGGTCATTGAGGTCGTCGGGGCCGTCTGGATCGTCAAACGAGCGAAACGACATGAATGGGTTATTTTTAGGCCAAATCAATGTGCGTTAGCCCCCAGTTGCGGGGGTGTGACCGGTGACCGATAGTGTTTTAGGTTAAAAATTGCTTGGGGCATGCCACATAGGCTGAGGAGTTGGAGAGTTTGGGCTGTTGAGGTTAGCGGGGCTGTTTGGGTGGTCAAACGGGCAAACCAGCGCGAACGAGCCATTTTCAGGCCAAATCATTATACTTATGGGGGTGCGTCGGGGTCCTAGGCGTGTTTGGGGCCAAAAATCTCTTGGGGCATGCCAGGCAGGTTGAGGAGTGAGAGAGTGTGGGTCGTTGGAGTCAGTGGAGCCGTTTGGGCTGTCAAACAAGCAAAACAGCGCGAACCAACCATATTCGATCCAAACCGGCGTGCTATAGCCCACAATTGCGAGTGTGCGCTCGGGGCTCGAGCGTGTTTTGGGGCTAAAATTGCTCAGGCCATGTTAGGCAAACTGAAGAGCGAGGTAATATGGGCCGTTGAGGTGGGCAGGGCCATTTGGGTTGTCAAACAGGCGAAATAGCTTGAATGGGCCATTTCAGGGCAAATTGATGGGCTATAGCCCACGGTTAAGGGGTGCGCCCGAGGCCCAGATGAGTTTTCGGATTAAAATTGCTCGAGGCATGCCAAGCAGGCTGAGGAGTGGGGGAGTGTGGGTTATTAGGTTGGCGGGTCTGTTTTGGTGGATAAACGGGTGAAACTACGCAAATGGCCCATTGTCGGGCCAAATCGATCTGCGTAGCCCATGAATACGGGGTGTGCCCGGGGACCGGGCATATTTTGGGATGAGAATCACTCAAGGAATGCCATGCATTTTGAGAAGCGGTGGAGTATGTGTCATCGGGGTTGACTGGGTCGTTTAGGTGGTCAAATGGGCGAAATAGTGCGAATCAGCTATTTTCGAGCCAAATCGAGGTGTTGTAGCCTATGTTTGCAGGTGTGCACTGGGGATCGGGTGTTTTGGTCCAAAAATTAATTGGGGCATGTCGGGCAGGCTGAGGAGCAATGGAGTGTGGGCAGTTAGAGTCGGTGAGGTCGTTTGTGTGGTCAAACAGGCGAAACAGCGCGAACGGACCATTTTTGGGTCAAATCATCGCTGGGGTGTGCCTATGGCTAAAAATGTCTTGACATATGGTAGACAAGCTGAGGAGAGAGAGAGTGTGGGCCGACGGGGCCATTTGGGTGGTCAAACGGGCGAAACAGCGCAAATGAGCCATTTTCAAGCCAAATTGGTGTGCTATAGCCCATAGATGCGGGCTGCGCCCGGGACCCAAGCGTGGTTTAGGCCAAAAGTCACTTGAGGCATGCCAGTCAGGCTGAGGAAAGATATAGTGTGGGTCGTTGGTATATGCGGGGGCATTTGGGTAGTCAAACAGGCAAAACAGCACAAACGGGCTATTTTCGGGCCAAATTGGTGTGCTTTAACCTATGGTTGTGGTGGTGCACTCGAGGACCAAGCATGTTTTTGGGTAAAAATTACTCAGGGCATGCCAGACAGGCTGAGCAGTGGGAGAGTGTGGGTCGTTGGGGTCATTTGGGTTGATAAATGGGCAAAACAATGTGAATGGGTCATTTTTAGGCCAAATTGGTGTACTATAGCCCACGGTTGTGGGGTTGCGCTCGAGGCCCAAGCGCGTTTTAGGCCAAAAATTGCTTAGGGCGTGCCAGGAAACTTGAGAAGCGAGAGAGTGTGAGCTGTTAGGTTCGGCAAAGCTATTTGGATGGTCAAATGGGCGAAATAACACGAATGACCCATTTTCAGCCTAAATTAATGTACTATAGCCTACGGTTATGGGGGCTCGCTTGGGGATCGAGGGTGTTTTGGGTTAAAAATTGCTCAGGGCATGCTAGGCAATCTAAGAAGTAGGAGAGTGTGGGTTGTTGGGGTCGGCGGGGCCGTTTGGGTGGTCAAACGACCGAAACGGCATGAACGGGCCCTTTTCTAGCTAAAACGGTGTGCTATAGCCCACGGTTGTGGGGTTACACCCAGAACTCGGGTTTGTTTAGGCTGAAAATCACTTGGGGCTCACTAGGAAGGCTAAGGAGCGAGGTTATTTTCGAGCTAAATCGATGTGCCATAGCCCATGGTTGAGGGGGTGTACCCAGGGCTCGGACTTATTTTCGATCAAAAATTGCTCGGAGCATGCAAGGCAGGCTAAGGAGCGGGAAAGTGAGGGTCGTTGGGGTCAATGAGGTCATTTTGGTGATCAAATAGGCGAATAGGCGCGAACTGGCCGTTTTCAAGCCAAATCATTGTGCTAGCCCATAATTGCGGAGGTGCGCCCGGGGCTAGGGTGTGTTTTGGGCCAAAAATTGCTCGAGGCATGCCAGGCAAGCTGAGGAGAAAAGAGGTGTGGGCCGTTGGGGTCAGCGGGTCTATTTGGATGGTCAAACGGGCGAAACAGCATAAATAAGCCATTTTTTAGCCAAATCATTGTGGTGGTGCGCTCGGGCCTAAGCATTTTTAAGCCAAAAATCTCTCGTGGCATGCCCGATAGGCTGAGTAGTAGGGAAATATGGGTCGTTGGGGTCGACTGGGCCGTTTGGGTGGTCAAGCTTGCAAAACGACAGTAATGAGCCAATTTCGAGTAAAATCGATATGTTATAGCCTATGATTGCGGGGGTGCGCCTGGAGCTCGGGCAAATATTTTGCCAAAAATCGCTCGTCGCATGCCAGACAGGCTGAGGAGTAAGGGAGAGTGTGGTGTTGAGGTCGGTGGGGCATTTGTATGATCAAATGAGTGAAACAACGCGAACGGGCTATTTTCGAGTAAAATCGATATTTTATAACCTACGATTGTAAGGATGCGCTCGGGGATCGGGCGTCTTTTGGGCAAAAAATTGCTCCGGGCGTGCCAGGCAGGCAGAAGAGTAAGGAGTATAGGCCGTTGGGGTCGGTCAGGTCGTTTGGGTGGTCAAACGGTCGAAACGACGTGAATGAGCTATTTTGGAGCCAAATTAGTGTGCTATAGCCCACGATTGCGAGGGTGCGCTCAGGGCTCGGGTGTGTTTTGGCTCAAAAATCACTCAGGGTATGCCAAGAAATTAAGGAGCGGGATGAGTGTAGGCCATTGGGGTCGGTGAGGCAATTTGGGTGGTCAAACGGGCGAAACAGCGCGAAGGGGCCATTTTCAGGCCAAATCACAATGCTATAGCCCACAATTATGCGGGTACACCGGGGCCCGAGCATGTTTCTGGCCGTTAACAGCTTGGGGCATGCTAGGCAGGCTGAGGAATGGGGGATTATGGGTCATTGGGGTCGTTTGGGTTGTCAAACGGGACAAACTGCGCGAACGAGCCATTTTTGGGCCAAATCAAGGTGCTACAACCCATGGTTGAGGGGGTGCGCCTGGGACCCGAGCGTATTTTGGGCTGAAATTCACTCGAGGGCATGTCAAGTAGGCTAAGGAGCGAGGGGGTATGGGCCATTAGGGTTAGCGGTGCCGTTTGGGTGGTCAAACTGGCAAAACGGCGTGAACGAGCCATTTTTGGGCAAAATTAGTGTGCTATTACCCCCGATTACGAGGGTGAGCCCAAGGCTCGAGCGTGTTTTTGGTCAATAATTGCTGGGGCGTGCCAGGCAGGCTAATGAGTGTGGAAGTATGGGTCGTTGGGGTCGGCGAGGCTGTTTGGGTGGTCAAACAGGCGAAACGGCGCGAACGGGCCATTTTCAAGCAAAATCGGGGTGTATAACCCAAGGTTGCGAGGGTGCACTCGGGGCCCGGGTATGTTTTTGGTCAAAAATTGCTCGAGGTGTGCCAAGTAGGCTAAAGAGTGGGGAAGTATGGGACGTTGGAGTCGGTGGGACCGTTTGGATGGTCAAACGGGCGAAACGACACGAACAGGCCGTTTTCAAGCCAAATGGATGTGCTATATCCCATGGTTAAGGGGATGCGCCTTGGGCCCGAGTGTGTTTTGGGTTAAAAATCTCTCGGAGCATGCCAGGGAAGTCGAGAAGCAGGGTAGTGTGGGCCGTGTGGGTCGGCGGGGTCGTTTGGGTGGTCAAACGAGCGAAACGGTGCAAACAGGCCATTTTTGGGCCTAATTATTGTGCTATAGCTCACGGTTGCGGGGGTGCGCGAGGGTCCCGGGCATATTTTGGGCCAAAAATTACTCTGGGCATGTCGGACAGGATGAGTAGCAGAGGAGTATGGGCCGTTCGGGTGGGCAGGGTTATTTGGGTGGTCAAACGGGCGAAACAATGCGAAGGGGCCATTCTCGAGACAAATCGATGTGCTATAGCCTATGGTTGTGCGGGTGGTGGGTTTTAGGCCGAAAATCGCTCAAAGCGTGTTAGAAAGGCTGAGGAGCGGGGGAGTATGGGTCGTTGGGGTAGGAGGGGTCGTTTGAGCAGTCAAACGGGCGAAACGGCGCGAACGGGCCATTTTCGAGCCAAATCGGTGTGCTATAGCCCCCAATTTCGGGGGTGCACCCGGGTCCCGAGCGTGTTTCAAGCCAAAAATGACTCGGGGCGTGCCAGGCAGGCTGAGGAGCAGGGGAGTGTGGGCCGTTGGATTCAGTGGGGCCGTTTGGGTGGTCAAACGGGCTAAAGTCTACAAGGACAATTTGAAGGTCTACAAGGCTTTTGTTTGTGCTTATTATTTGAAGTTTAGAGAAAGCAATGAGAAAGGCAAGTTTGAGAAAGATGGTTTCACTGTCAAACATTTTGCAGGGTAGATAATCATCTTTGTTATAGCCATTTCTTCTTCCCGTTAGGTGTTTTAACTGGTGATAAAACTTCTCTTTTTGTTCAAAGTGAGCTGAAAAACGATTACACTCTTAAGGCAGTGTTTTAAAACCTTATATTTTGGATCCCTTGATGCAGACACTACTCGACATCTCCTGTGTTAATGTCATGTACTGATTCTGTAGGATAAAACTCCAAATTCCAGATAATGTGGTTAGGTCCCACTACAAGTCTTATTATATGTAACGAGTTATACATTCAATCTATTTCAGCAAATCTCTTGGACTGCTAGTGTAACGACTGGTCTGCATTCTATACGCGAAGTATCCTGACATAATATTAGTAGCGTAACAAGATTGTTAATCCCAACAAAATGTGTCAACGAATTAAAACCATCAATTCATTGCTTTTATATACTCGCTGCCAAGTTTTGGGATCACAGTAATTGCAACATTTTCTGGAAACAGAAAAGTGCTGGAGCAGAGAAATTAATCAACTTCCAAATAGTACTCACATCAACAAAGATGCTAATATAAAAGGAATGTGAGTAGACATTTAACTGCTGATTCTCTTTTCATTCTAAATAAACAAAGATCTAAACCAGATACATTTGTAAACTTTTCTCCAGCAGTGCCACGAACTTAAAATGGAAATGTCAAAACACACCTAGTTTAAATATAATCAGTTAGTAAATGTACCCATAAGAACAACTGACACAGGCAATTTGTTGTTCCTCCAAGGCATATCCCGGAAAGAACACGCTCCTTAGATCTGTGAACCGACATAGCTACAACCTTATTTACTCTGGCTTCTTTAAGTTCAGGTAGTTATCTGTCGCCTGGTTGAACAACTCCTGGACCTGCTTTAGCTCCTTCTCAACATCACCAAACTGTCTTAGAATAAGCCAAAAAATTGATAATATAAAAAGGTATATGCAAATTTGGACCTTAGCCTGATTACAACTACTTTCACTAAATCTCTCAGAAAGAAAACAAAGGGAAAAAAAAAATACGTGAATGTAACTTTCCTCCACCACAAACTGTGCGCTCAAGTAAAGGATAAATACATGAATGTCACTTTCCTCCACCACAAACTGTGCACTCAAGTAAAGGATATAAGTTGTGTGGAAGGCTGATGAGCTGGAAGTAGTTGCTCAATCAGTTCGTAAGCATCTGAGACTATCTGTGTGTGTATGTGTAGAGGGTATTGCGACATAAAAGTCTATTCCAAAGTCAAATCTATGTTAGATACACTAAGAACAAATTCTTACCTGCAGCTTCCAGTTGTTTTTGAAGTTCTTGGCAAACTGCATCATTCTCATCCTACATTATAGAGTAAGAATTTGGCTTTAATGCAAGACAAAACACTAAGCCCATAAACATTGCAACAAATTAATCTTTTTTATCCTTTTTATTTTTTAATGTAGCTAATGTAGAGTTTTTGTTTCTTATAGCTTGTTTGACCCAACTTCTAAAATCAACTTATTTTGAGAAGTTTTTTCAAAAAGTACCTTCGGTGAGAAGCAGTTTTTGTCCGGCTAATCATTTTTAAAAACACTTTTAAACAGTAATATTACTGTTTGGCCAAAACATTTAAAAAGTGCTTCAAGTGTATTTTCGAAAAACTAGTTTTTATAGCTTCTGAAAAACAGTTCTTGCTACTTCCTAAAAGCACTTAATTTTTTGGCCAAACACATCGCCAGACACCTAAATTTGGCACGAATTTTCACTTTGGCTCCTAAAGTCAACGTTGTTCATTTTAGGCATGTCAACTAGTATTTAGTGTGTTATTTTGACAATTTTTACACAATCAACAAAATATACAATGTGGGTGTATTACACACGTCGATAACGTGTAAAGTGATGAATTATATGATGACATGTATCATTTTTCTCAAAATAAAAATAAATAAATAATTAATTTAATTTTTTAAAAAAAATTTAATTAGTAAATGACCCCCTGCCCCATGGTCATCTTCTCAATACCCTACCCCTCAAATTAGTCGTTGTTATGCCCCCACAGATCATCTTCACCACCCACCCTCTCCCCCAAATGGTCTTCTCTAATCCCCAACCCCCCCCCCCCCCCCCCCCCAGAAACCCAAATCTTCTCTAAAATTATTGTGCTGCCATGCCGACCCCCACCCCCAAGATCATCTTCTACAATACTCCCACCCCAAAATTGTCTCTCTAACCCCCTCCCCCTAAAACCTCAAATAAGGACGACATCATATCGGGGCAAAATTCAATTAAAAAAATAAAATTCTTAATTAAATGGAGAGACGCAGTTGAATTGTGCAAAACCCAATTAGAAAAGTGATATATTCAACTATTGCTTTGTCGATCTATTTGACTTTTTCTGATTTTTAGGTATTTTATGAAGAATTTTTCATGTTTCTGCAGTGGTACTCTAACCGAAGAAAAAAATAGTGCAAAATTATGGGTATTAAGAAGAGTATTTACTCTAACTTAAAGAAAAAAATGTTGGAAAGCCATGGGAGAAAGAGTGAGGAATGAAGAGAAAAAAAGATGAAAAAATTATGAAAATATTCCTCAAAATGCGTGTAGCATCCGTGCCATAATGATTCAAGCAAAAAGTGTCAAAATGACACACTTGGATACTAGTTGAGTTGTCAAAAATGAACAATGTCTAATTTAGGTGCCAAAGTGAAATGTTGTGCCAAATTTAGATATCTGTCGATGTGTTTGGCCTATTTTTTTCCCAAAAAGCTTGATCAACAACAACCTCACTTTCTTAAAAAAAAAAAAAGAAACACTTTTTGAGAAAAATAAAGCAAGCAGCTATGGCCTCCAAAAAAACTTGGTCAAACAGGCTATTAATAAGAATATGGCATTGGAATTAGAGGAAGACCGCATCACCTTGATCAGATATAATGTCAAAAAGTTATCTACACTGACTATACATAGAGAATCCGATACCTGGAGTTCTTCAATTCTCTTAAGTTGGGCTTCTTCACCCGATCTGATAAAGGAAGAGCAGCAACCAACTGCCCAAAAAAGGAGAAAAAACATGTAGTTAACAATATAATGACATTGTAACAAAGCTACACTTTAGGAGCACATAGCAATTGGTCTAAATCAGAGCCACTCAATATTCAAGGCTACTCTCAAGTAACAGGCACCAGGCCGTGCAACTTAAGTTTGATAGGACGCCAAATTAGACTGCCTCTGATTTTGAGGCCAAGAAGAAAACAAGGGAAATATAACTGTCAACAGGGTAGTCCAAATACAATCTGTAGAAAACAGCTAGGGCGATAAACTAGAATTCTGTTTTCAATTTTCATGAGCGAGGTTTAGCCGGTGAGACTTAGCCTAGATGTCAAAGTCTCCAAACTGAGGAGCTCAAATCAAGTTCTAAAATTAAAGTCCCTAGAGGTGTTCGATTCTGTCCAACTAGTAATTGGGATTTTCCCACCATTATGCAATTCAGTCAGGTTTTAATTGAGTAGTTAGCGGTGCTAGTAGAATTATTGTATTTGTTGTTAAAATAAAAGACAAAAGACTAAGGACGTTAAACCCAACCACATTGGTCTCAGGTCTCATTGAACAGGGACTTAATGTTACCTAGTACAGAATTGGATGCACACAATAGATATGATAAAAGGGCAGCCCGGTGCACTAAGCTCCCATTATGTACATGGTCCGAGAAAGGGTTCGACCACAAGTATCTACTGCACGCAGCCTCACCTTACATTTCTGCAAGGGTTGTTTCCAAGGCTAGTCAAAGAAAGACAAAAAGACATTATTTTGCCCCCAAAAAATGAATTCTTTTAGAAATGGAAAGTGTGTTATAAATATAGCACCAAAAAGGTGCTATCAGAAGTATTTGCAAGGAACAAAAGGATAAACCATCCTATTCTTAAAGGGATTCTATGAGTTATGTCAGTATTCAACATCATTTAAACAAAAAATGACAACAACAAGAACATACCTAGTGTATTCCCATAAAGTGGGGTCTGGGAGGGTAAAGTGTACACAGTCTATACCACCACCTCAGATGAAGTAAAGAGGTTGTTTTCGATAGACCCTTGGCTGAGGATACACAAAAAATGAAACAAAAGTAAATATTTCATCTTAATCTTCGAAAAAAGGTAAAATTCCCTGTTCTTGGGATCACTGATATTCTCAAAGTACATGCATGTTATCCATATATACTGGTCGGGGGATAGCTTATCAATTGATCAATAAGCAAACAAGGATGTAATAGAAAAAAAATGTGAAGGTAGGGAGATTTACCTGCTTGGCAGCCTTAATAAAAGTAATGCTCATCTGCTTTGGTTGCTCTGCAACATTGGTTGAGTCTTTTGTTGGATTAACAAGTGGAGGTTCCGGATAATTAGGTGACAGACGAGCAGGAGGGGCGTCCCTCTGAAGTGTACCAAAGGTGTGGAAAATAAGAGTTGCAATTGCAGATCCGTCCCTAAATTGAAAAAAAAAAAAAAAGAAACATTGTGAATTGAGATTTCATCCGAGTGCAAATATAATATAATGAGAGTGATAAGCATTCAGGGTACTGTTATTTTCATTGTTAGCGGGCTCCATGAGACGCACATAATTAATCCCAAATATGATCAGTTTTTTGCGCTTTCCCCCACCCGATCGCTCTCCCTTCTCTGTTTTTTACAAAAGCATTTACTATTCTTCGGCCATTTTGTCAAATTACGGCAGACAGGTATTCTCCATTTCCATACATGTTCTTGTTTTTCTTACACTAGACAATGCTCACCATTCACTAACCACCTAAATTTACACTAAGGCTTAACGATACTGATAGAATAACTGTTGGATTCCACAAGTAAACTATCAAATTTTCAAGTTATGTTTTCCTTTGCTATTAATACTTTCAATAATTTCTTTTTTTGCTTGGATAGATTGTAACAACAATTAAATAAGTGGCGGATTTCAACCGTTGCTAGCTATGTTAGACACAAAAAACCACCAGGTGATTTCTTCTTATTTGTATCGGTCTTAGTGGACTAGTTACCTGGTACCTATTGTGTTACTAGTCAGAGGTCTCAGATATCCCGTGGAATTAGTTGAGGTGTGGGAATGGTCCAGACACCACGGTCATCCAAAAATTGAAAAATCTGTGATTTCTTTTAGCTATCTACCGTCATAGATTAGGAAGTGTCCTATTTATTTGCAATCATATGGTAGAACAACTAGCAAATTGTCCAACAAATTGTTTCTTTAGAATGATCTTCATCAAGATAATGAAGAATACTTGCTAATTACAAGCTGGAAAATGCAATCCCTAGTTAGCTATATCAGGTTTGGGGTGAGGATTTGGGTAAAGAGCACCTGAAACTATTACAGTCTAGAAACTGTTTTCTCTTTGCAATCAAAGAGGGGAAGATTTTTTCTATTTATCATTCTATTTACCAACCAAACATTGGAAAATAAATAAGAAAAATACTTGTTTACGTTTAGAACCAAAACTTTAGTGACAAAGATGATCATCTTTTGCCAAGAACTATCATGTCAAATTATTGAGAATACAAAACTAGATGTGAATGTGTATCTAAATCCATGAAGATGGATCAAACTTATCATCTTGAAGTTAGGGGTATCCCAAATCAAGACATAGGCGACTCTCAACTTGTTATGAATTAGGGTTAGAATCCTACATTGCGTAGAAAAATTGATTGGGGAAAATGGGAGTTGTATTAGAGAAGTGTAGTACGCGTCACCAGAGATATGAGTGGAAGTTGGTCGCAACCATGTAGCTTCTGTTTCATTAAATAAAAGGATGACCGAGAGTAGAGAATAACACAGTTACTTATCCAATGGTGAAGACCAAATCAATTAATTTCAGCTGGTTATATAACTAATTGGACTAGGCCGGTTGGGGAAAGTAATTACTGGTATTTCTCAGATTTGCTCTCAACTTGTTCTTCTTCCTCTCAACCCTTATTCTTCCATTATTGGATTTCCATGGTGATCGGAAGGCTCAGCTAAAATTGAATTCATTTGATTGTAACCTTTCCTTTTCTGAATTCTTAGTGAATGTAACAGTATATTGATCAAGAAAATGCCTTAAATAGTCTATTAAGAGTAGATCTAAAATAGTCTCTTAAATATATACTTATCAGTTTTAGTCCTTTAATTATTTAAAAACTTATCAAGTTTAGTCTTTGATTATTTTTTATAAAAACAACGTAGGATTTATATTAATGAAATTCCTGCTTTCGTAAAATTAAATCGTAACTCATTTTCTCAATTGTTTCTCTCTCCTTGCCACCTTTTTCTCAAATTTCTCTTGTGAAAATATCCCTAACCTCAACAATTCAAAAAAAAAAAATTCTCAAGGAAGAAGACACAAATTCTAATAAAAAAAGTATATCGTTATTGCTAATGACTTGAATATACCATGTTCCGGAGAAGATGACAATAACGACAAAGTTCAGAGCAAACTTTTATTACCATTGAAGAAAACTTGAACAAAGCAAAATTCAAGATGTAGATTTTGGCCATGGTCCGAGTAGTTTAAATAAAGTGGTCAGAGAAAATTAATAGCAAAAATGGCAAAATTGTGGAAAGTAGCAGAAAAAAGAGAATCTCCAGGAGTCAGGATTCCGTTATTATGATCCTACATTTTTTATATTAAAAAATAGACAAATTCAACGCATAGCAATTGGTCTGAATCAGAGCCACTCAATCTTCAAGGCTATTCTCAAGTGCCAGGCTGTGCAGCTTACGTTTGATAGGATGCCAAATTAGACTGCCTCTTATTGTGAGGCCAAGAAGAAAACAAGGGAAATGTAACTCTAAACAGGGTAGTCCATACACAATCCATAGAAGACAGCTAGGGTGATAAACTAGAATTCAATTCTCGGATTTGATGAGCAAGGTTTAGCCGGTGAGACTTAGCCTAGATGTCAAAGTCTCTGAACTAAGGAGCTCAAATCAACTTCTAAAATTAAAGTCCTTAGAGTATTCGATTCTGTCCAATGAGCAATTGGGATTTTCCTACCATTATACAATTCAGTCAGGTTTTAATTGAGTAGTTGGCAGTGCTACTAGCATTATTGTATTTGTCGTTAAAATAAAAGACAAAAGACCAAGGTCTTTGAACTCAACTGCATTGTTCTAAGGTCTCATCGAACAGGGACTTAATGTTACCTTGAATAAGGACGAACAAGGACTTAATGTTACCTTGAATAAGGACTTAATGTTACCTGGTACAAAACTGCATGAACAAAATAGATATGATAAAAAAGGCAGCTCGATGCACTAAGCTCCCGCTATGTACAGGGTCCGACCACAAGGATCTACTGTACGCAGCCTCACCTTACAATTCTGCAAGGGGCTATTTCCAAGACTTGAACTCATGACCTCTTGGTGATATGGAAGCAACTCTACCAATTACTCCAAAGCTCTCTTTCACACAACAGATATGACGAGACCAAGAAACATAAAGTATCCTCGTGATATAATCTAAAGATTTGATGTTTCAAAAAGTAAACAGACTAGTCAAAGGAAGACAAAAAGATATTATTTTGCAAAAAAAATGAACTCTTTTAGAAATGGCAAGTATGTTATAAATATATCATCAAGAAGGTGCTTGCTATCAGAAATATTTGCAAGGGAAAAAAGGATATACCATCCTATTTTTAAAGGGATTCTATGAGTTATGTCACTATTCAGCATCATTTTAAAAAAATGATTACAACAAGAAAATGTGAAGGTAGGGAGATTTACCTATTTGGCAGCTTTAATAAAAGCAACACTTATCTGCTTAGGTTGTTATTAATAGGAGGAGGTTCTGGATAATTAGGTGACAAACGCACAAGAGGGGCGTCCCTCTGAAGTGTACCAAAGGTGTTGAAAGTAAGAGCTACAATTGTATTTACTTGTTCCTGTAGTTATGATTTATGAGAAGAACTTAACAAATCACTAAAATGGACCATGTCCTCTAAAATCCTTTCAAATTGGCCTTGGATGTCAGTATAAACCATTTCTTCCTAGCTATAGTAGCAAGTATAGTTCTTACTATTTTCATTTTCACAACAGGTGAGAATGTTCCTGTAGTTGTGATATGATATCCACCTTACATATCCGTCCCTAAATTGAAAAAAAAAAAGAAAAATCATTTACTGAGATTTCATCCGATTGCAGATATAATATAATGAGAGTGACAGGGATTCAGGGTACTGTTATTTTCATAAACTAGCTATAACTTACACATCAGTCACAGAATTATCAAAGAACTTCCTCAAGAAAGATGTAATCATATAAGTCCATTCAAAATGATTTTGGTAGAACTAACCACAACAATAAAAAAAAAAAGGGGTCATGTGTACCACAAAAATGCTGACTGTTTTGAAAACTATCAAATCTACCAGAATTAGACGTAAAATACAAAAGATTTGAAGCAGTTGAAGATTACTAAGTCACGTGTCCTAGACAAGAGTATCTTACTGTAGTAGTATAAGAGTGTACACAGTTTAACTTTGTTGTTGTTGTCATGCACAACATTCTAGTTGTTGTTCCTTTTGTGAAATGTTCTTAGTCACGACATCCCGTCTCAAAAAAAGGTTTGCTAGAAGTGCCAAAAAATGCAACAGAATTAAAAAAGCAACAAGATCTTGGGGTTATCAAGCTGACAATTTAAAAATATGCAAAATTTACTACAATAATTACTTAATCACGAGAACCCACACACACCATATAACTCAGGAAATCTTGTGGTTAGTCAGATAACTTTTAGAAAATATTGATCCTTACTTGTGATACAAGTCAAATGACTGCCTTAGCTTTCGCTGACATCCTTCAAAGTCACTACGTGAAGAATCAAGCTTTGATCGTACGGAGGGCACGGGATCATACTTGAAGGGGTCATTTTGAGCATGAGTGAAAGCAATCTCGTTTGTGGAAGGTTGCTTGGATGCTTACATCGATATTAACCCAAGAACCACAAGCCTTGAAGTATGAACCATACTCAGTTTTGAGAGTATTGAAGAGGCGCCATCCATTCAAGTTATAACACACCTTGGCCGCCCCTTTATTAAGGGTATTTTGGACATTGCACATGGTGTGTTTACACACCATGGCCGCCCCTCTCATTAAGGGCAATGAGATCTTTTTGTCTTCTTTTGTAATATGCTATAAGTAGGACATTTTAGGTCTTCTCTTTTTAGTTTATGAATGATGAAATATTGAAATATTGAAAGTCCTCTCTTTGAGAGTAGAACACCTTAGTTTAGTCTTAGTTAGGGCTTGGAATAGCCATTGTAGTTTAGGGCTTGAAAAAGCTAGTATTGACCTTTGCTTGGAAACGGTGGATCTTGATGTGCGTTGGTTTTCTTGGAGGTCACCGTAAGAGTGTGTTGTTGATTATTACATTCATTAGGGATTAGTGTTGAAATACACTTGGTTCTTAATCTTGTAACAATCTTTGTCTCACTATCTATCCTTTTTATTCTTGCAAACTTGTTGTGTTTTTCTTGTTCTCTACTCTCGATTTGTGTTTGTGTTTGTTCTTGTTGACGGAAATTGTTGCCTTCTTGTTCTTCATTTTATGTTTTGTTAAGCTAGTTTAGTTTGGCTGAAATAGGTGTCAAACTCCTTGTTATCTTCTCATTCTAGTGTTGTGTTGTGAATCCAAGAGAGTTCTCCAATCGGTCCAAGGATCTTAGTGATTTGTGGATTGTTTTGGAGTGTGTTTGTGGACCGTTTTGAGTCATTTCGTGAGTTTATTATTTTTCTTGTATCATTTGGTATCAAAGCATGTCTTGATCTTGTTCCTACAAGATCAATCTTGGGCTTTCTTGTTAGAATAAAAAAAATTATTGAAAAGTTGAAAATTTCAGAAAAATTGCAATCTATCTATGTTGTGTTCTTGACCGAAATTTGTGTTCTTGTTGTGTCTTGGACGATATTTTTAATTTTTTTTTTGTTGTCTCTAAATGTTTGTTTTGGTCCTCACTAACACATTGAGTCTATATCTTGATTTAAGCTTGAAATGTTGTTGTTGTTGTTGTGAACCAAATTGTGGCCGATTGTTGTTGGTATTGTTGTTACGGGTTTGAGACTTAAACGTGTGATGTGTTGTTGGTTCAAATTTTGAACGTTTATTGTGGGGATTGTGTTGTGGAATTTAAGCTTGAGAAGGTGTTGTCGTTGTTTGGGAGGTCCAACTTGAACCTTAGAACTTCAAGACTCAAAATTTGTGTTCTTGGAGTCTTCACCATCTCCATATACTATTGAAGAAAAAAAATGGTTGTTGATATTAGAAGTTGAAGAAAATAAGTGTGTATTGTGTTAGTCTTGCAATACATAAGTCCAAGATTTAAGGTGTAGTACTTGTGGCTCAAAGACTTTTCCTACATACTCAAGACTTTACAACCACTCCCTAACGACCTTCCATGTTTTAAGGGTACATGTTTTAAGGAGAAATACCAAGAAAGTCAAGTCTTCCTTTTTGAAAATTGAAAGAGGATTCCAAGACTTATTTTACCCTCCTTAACCAATTCCACCAATTCCCAAATTGAAAAATTGACCAAGACTTCCAACTTTAGAAAATAAAAATTGTTAAAGAACTACAACCAATACGTGGCTGCCACATCATCATTTTACTCTTCACATAACAATTTAAGATCAAATTTTAGATTCTTAGTTTCATTTTATTGTTTCATTAGTTTCATGTCTTGATTCTAGAATTAATCAACGACTAGTAATCACCTACTTAGTTGTAGATTAATTGTTGCATCCGTTTCTTTCGTGTCTTCGTTATTTGTATGCTTTTCTCATTTTAACTCGTAGTAACTTCTTTGTTTCAAGTTCGTAAGTAAATTTGGTTTTTGTGTCTTGAGTCGATCAAACAAGAATCCATTCTGGCCGCCAAGTAGAATTGACATCCTATTGACTGCTGGAGTATAAGAAACTTTCAATATTCGCCGGTCCAATTGTGAGAATCACAAAGGTGAGTGTATACGAGTGTTGATAAGGATCTTTTACTACTAATCTTGTTTATTCATTGTGTAGGTACAAAGGTGATATACGGGGAACATGTCTTCGATAGCCGGGAATTATTGTGACTACAACATGGGAGACTATGATTGTAGTGAGGAGTTTTGTGGCTACGAAGTTGAAGGAGATTGCAGAGGCTATGAAAATAGCCATGATCAAAACTTGGGCAGATTTGAGGAACACGATTTTAGGGGAGAAAATGAGGGGAATGAAGTACCTAGTGTATGTGGTGAATATGGAGATGATGTAGGACTTAGTGATGGTTTTTATAATGAAGTTGGGGCATGTGAGGAGTCTTACACTTCCCACTCTGAACCTAGAATTGTTGTTAGGTATAACCCTTTCATTCGCAAAGCTTATGAGGGCTATGATGAGAGTGTACGAGAAGAGTGTGAAATTTCATATTCTTCACCTTGTAGTACTTCTTATCAAGGTTTACATGGTGTGAATGGGTATACTAGCTATAGTAGAGGTTGTCCCATGAGAAGAAGAGGATATATATCTCCAAAACCGATGTGTACTTGTATGCCTTAGAATGTTGATCCAGGAAGGAGTATTCACTCTAGAAAGGTTACCATTAGTGGGATACCAGGCTGCCTCATTGTGATAAATGATAGGTGTTATAAAAAATACAGTATTCCATCCATGGTTGACTACTTGAGGTTGTTTTGAGAACTTTTACTTGTTCCATATCACTTGGACGGGTTTAAGGTTACCGAGGGGGTGAAGGTTATCTTCTCCTAATATGAATACCATGAGAAGGTGTGGTACGATGTTTTTCCCTTAACCTATGGTTATGTGAGCTTGGGTGCCGATTGGTTTGCACAATATAAAGATCCAAATATTTAAAATTGGACCAATGTTGTAAGAGACCGATGGGGAAATTGTCTCATGACGTATTGGTTGCCGGAGCCTCAAAGAGAAGTTACTGCCCAAGCTTGTGGAGGACCTTCACACCACGGCAAAGAATAATCCACTTAAAAAATTTAAGGTAAAATAGCTAACTCTTACACTTTAGTGCATACAAATGATAATTATATGGCTAGTAGCCCATTGAGTGTGAGTCGTAACTTACTTACTTATGAGTATGGTGATTCTTTCATTCTTGTTGATGATGTACATGTTGTGAGTGTGGATACTCTATTTGATCTTATTGAATACTAAATTGACTCTTCTTGTAAGATCAATTTATGTCCACTAGTATTGAAACCTATATATTAAACGAAAGTACACCATCTTGTGTAATTGGTGTTGATCAACTTATTTGTGAAAATTATCCACCACTTGAGTATGTGTGTGATGTGATTAATAGAGCTCAAGTGAGTGAAGTATTTGAAAATATTGGTCAATAAGAGGGGAGTGAACCCGGGAACTATCCTTGGGGCAATCTTGTGCTTGAAACCTCTTTGAAACTTGATATTGATCTTTTAAATAGTAAGGAACATGGTTGTTCCAAATCTGTCCGTGGGTTAGATCATACTCTCTTTAGGTACAATGTCTTGTTTGAAGATGATCTAAATACTCCTAATGAGCCTAGTGGTGAAAATGATGGTATAGCTTGCCTTGGAGGCTATAGCCTATATGCTAACCCACTATGGTGTGACAACATTCCTCCTAAATATGGAAATCTTTTCTTGGAAGATGAGAGTACTCTTAAGGGTAAGGAATGTGTAGTCTTGGAAGCTACTTCTTCTTCTACTTGGTGTGACTTTATTGTTGAGAGTACTCATGGTGTTGATTGGGAAACTAGTAGTGAGTACACACATGAGGGAACCTTAGTAGAAGTTGACTTGAGTGATACATTTCTTTACACTGTATTTGCTTTGGATGATATGTATGCTATTGTAGAAAATATGTTATTTAGTTTGGGTGGAGACCACGGGAAAGGGGAGTGTTGTCTAGACCCGTGTCTATGGACACTCTTCCCATTTGACCCCGGTGCCAAATATAGAAATGGTGATGTTGGTGCACCCAATGTGTTGCTTGGTCTACATGACAAGCAAAGTGTCACTCTTGGTAAATCCCTTAACCAAATTATTTGTACATCTTTATTTGAGTTTTTAATATTGCCTTCAAAGGATCCTTGGTTATACTTCAAGTATGTGCCTCCTTGGCATGATGATATTTATTATTGTGCTATCCCTAACCCTCATTCCATGAGGATGTTGTGTTTGTTTTTCCTTTCTCTACTTTTGTAAGGTACGGATTCGAGGTCGAATCCTTTTCAAGAAGGGGAGAATAGTACAATTCAAACGGCCGCCTAAGCTTTCGATGACATCCTTCAAAGTCACTACGTGAAGAATCAGGCTTTGGTCATATGGAGGGCACGGGATCATACTTAGAGAGGTCATTTTGAGTATGACTTAAAGCAATCCCGTGTGTAGAAGGTTGCTTGGATGCTTACATCGATGTTAACTCGAGAACCACAATCCTTGAAGTATGAACCATACTCGGTTTTGAGAGCATTAAAAAGGCGCCATTCATTCAATTTATAACACACCTTGCCACCCCTTCATTAAGGGTATTTTGTACACTGCACATAGTGTATTTACACACCATGGCCACCCTCTCATTAAGGGCAAAGTGGTCTTTTTATCTTCTTTTGTAATATTCTATAAATAGGACATTTTAGGCCTCTCTTTTTATTTTATGAATAATGAAATATTGAAACATTTAAATTCCTCTCTTTTAGAGTAGAACACCTTAGTTTAGTCTTAGTTAGGGCTTGGAATACCCATTGTAGTTTAGGGATTGGAAAAGCTAGTATTGACCTTTGCTTGGAAACGGTGGATCTTGAGGTACCTTGGTTTTCTTGGCAGTCGCTGTAAGAGTGTGGTGTTGATTATTACATTAATTAGGGGTTAGTGTTGAAATACACTTGGTTCTTAATCTTGTAATAATCTTTGTCTCACTATTTATCCTTTTCATTCTTGCAAACTTGTTGTGTTGTTCTTGTTCTCTACTCTCGGTTTGTGTTTGTTCTTGTTGGCCAAAATTGTTGCCTTCTTGTTCTACAATTTATGTGTTGTCAAGCTAGTTTGGGTTGGCTGAAATAGGTGTTAAACACCTTGTTATCTTCTCATTCTAGTGTTGTGTTGTGAATCCAAGAGAGGTCTCTAATCAGTCCACTTAGTGATTTGTGGACTGTTTTGGAGTATGTTTGTGGACTGTTTTGAGTCATTTCATGAGTTTATTGTTTTACTTGTATCAACTTCGAAGGCAGAATTTTATACCTATCAACAATTTAAGCTATATGGGAACAAAATAAGAACACATAAGTAATGATACCAAACTTGAGGTTTCATTTGAGAAAACATAAGCAAATATAGTGGGTGTTGTTTGGTTTGAATAAATTGTGACAAATATTGAATGTTGGTTGCTATCATTATATTGTCAACCCAAATTAATAGTGATCTACTAAGGTTTAAAAGTTAAATGGATCTAACAACACCTCATAAAATATGGAGTCTTATGCGTAGATACCCGAATGCAATTTCTAGTTTAATGATGTGCTAAATTAGATTCATTTTACATAAACTTGTGCCTTTAAAAATTAGGTCATGGTCCTAAAATCATACATAAGGTTTCTTTTCTGATATCCCATCGTTGGATGTACTTGGAATTTTCATAAAAAAAGAAAATGGAATTGGGAAATTTTATTGATCAATGTACTAACATTCACTAAGAATTTAGAAAAGGAAAGGTTACAATCAAATGAACTCAATTTTAGCTCAGCCTTTTGATCATCATGAAAATCCAGTAATGGAAGAATAGAGAAAAGAATTAGGGTTAGAGGAAGAAGAAGTTGAGAGAGAATCTAAGAAATACCAGTAATTACTTTTCCCAACTGGCCCAGTCCAATTAGATACATAACCAGCTGAAATTAGTTGATTTGATCTCCACCATTGGATGAGTAACTGTTTTATTCTCTAATCTTGGCCACCCTTTTATTTAATGATACAAGTCACGTGGTTGCGACTGACTTCCACTTATATCTCTGGTGACACGTACTCTACTTCCCTAATACAACTCTGTAAGACCCCACAAAATTCTAAGCTTAACTCAGTTTGTTAAGGCTTGAAAAGAGGTCCCAGACTTAGAAATTTCAGCTAAGTTTTTATACTTAGAATTATTTTAGCCTTCGTAAGTTGGAGATCCTATTTCACAACCCTTATGATCATAAAGTATCAATTTTTAGGCTTATTCATGATCAGGAATGTCAGTAGATCACTTCGGGTGAGTTTCAAATTTTTTGGACCTTGTTTGAACCATGTTCAGGTGAGCAAAACAGTGGGTCAACGCGTCACGCCGCCCATCACGTCGACAAATAATTTCCCCCAGCTTTCAACGCAATTCCAGTGAACCAATGCAAACTCAACGCGGCGTGTTGGTCATCACGTTGATGCCATTGACGTGGCACGTCGATCTGTGCGTCACTAGGCATGCTTTCATTCATTAAAATTCAATGTCCAAAGGGGTATTTGGGTCATTATCCCACCCATTTTCAGCCCCAAAACATGAAATCAAATGACCCTAGAGGCTAAATTGCTCACTTTCTTTCAAATTCTCTCAAATTTACTCAAGAACAAACCCTACGGCTTTTAATTTCAAGAGAAAATCTTTAAGAACAAACCATCAGTCTTCATGAATTCAAGCATCATGGTATGTGAAGTATTTATCCAAGGGTTTCCTTCCACCCTTGGAGTTCAAGAAACTCTTTTAAACTACAAGTTAATTGAATTCATGAATTCCATGTGGGATTTGAGTGTACTCTTGATTATGATGTTAATTTTGTTCTAATCTATGGTTTATTTCAAGTTTCTTGTGAAATTATTTATCATATGTGTAGTACCATGTGAATTCATGTTAAAAGTCCTTGATTTTCGAATTGGGACTTGAAATTATGATGCCTATATGTTGTTTAGTATCATATGCATAGATTATGTTCCCCAAGTGCTTTATAAATTGCTCATGTGAATTAAATGTGAAAATCATGACAGCTAGCATATATGCAAGCTTATATCTTACAAGTGTTTGATAAAACGCCTCTATGAACGAGTTGTGAGCAAGTGAACATTGTTATGCTTTTCAAGTTTATGCTATGCTTTACTTTTCATGATATTGAGTCCTGGGGGTATTCAATACCTGAAAATCTAGATGCTTACCTAGAGTTACAGTAGTTACAGAACAGTCTCAGTAGCATCATGAACAGTAGTACTCAGAATAAGTCTCAGTTCAGTATTCAGTTCAGAACTCAGTAGTACTCTATCAATTAGTGGGACCCAGTAAACTTAGCTCAGTTTAGTTAAACAACATGATCAGTAACATTTCAGTCCAGCCTAGTACAGTTTAGAAATCAGTTCAGTGTCTATTAAGTTGAGAGTAGAATTCAACACCGAGTGAACCCAAAGATAGAGACTTACCTGCCAGTAGAGGGTGTGATCCTTAGAAGTAGTACTTGCATTCCAGAACTACGTATCCAGCATAGGTTCAAGCATTAACCTACTAGTTAAGGGTTGATGAGGTGTTCTACCTGCCAGTTGAGGGTACCACCATTCTCGTTCAGAGCATCTGTCAGATGAGGGTGACTCAGAACTTGACTTTACCCGTGGAACGGTACTGACACCCTTCCAACTTGGGTTATAGGTTGGACCCCAAATCAGTTTAGAGAAAGGGCATGTCGGTTAGATAATTATCTCCCACAACTTTAGTTTAAATCTCAGTATAGAACTCAGTTTAGCTCTACAGAATCAGGACTGTCAGACATAGTCACCCTGCTCAGTATAAAACTCAGTTCAGTTCTAAAAAATCAGGACTGTCAAAAATAGTCACCCAGTTTCAGTAATACAGTTATCAGTAAACTCAGATATTAGTCATTCAGTTATCAGAAATCAGTATTCAGTGTTACTATGATCTCAGACACAGTATATGTAGATATGTTCACAGTATTGTATAAGTAGTGTTTAATCAGTTTCAGTTATACATGTACTCTCATTCAGTTGTATTCATGCTAGTCAGTTAGTTCTTGTTCATGCTCATAAACCCTTGCATATCAGCCTACCTCACTTGCATACTGGTACATTCAAAGTACTGACACATACCTCTTATTTTATGCTATGATGTTTTATATCATAGGTTCAGACGCACGGGCTCCTGACCATACTTAGCAGCCCAGATTATCAGTAGCAGACCAAGTGGTGAGTCCTTATAGTTCGAGGACAAAGTTATCATATTATTTCATTATTTCAGTATTCAATTTATTTTAGTAGTCGGGTTTGTTGGGGACTTATCTCATTAGCTCTATTTTCAGATAGTTCAGTTAGAGGCTTATCAGACTAGATTAGTCGGGTTTGTTGGGGACTTATCTCATCAACTCTATTTTCAGATAGTTAAGTTAGAGGCTTATCAGACTAGATTATTTTAGACAGACGTTCAGATTTTAATTTTTCCATTATCTGTATTTAATGTTCAGATGTGAACCTTATGGCAATATCAGCCCATTTTCTATATTTTATTATTACTATTATTCAGATATTACTGTAGGTACCAGTAATGGGTTTAGCTTGTGGTCCTTCGAGATTATGAGCACCGTGTGTATTCAAGGTGCAGACTCGGGGTGTTACAAACTTGGTATCAGAGCCTAAGTTTTAATAGAGTCCTAGGAAGTCTAAAATCTGTGTCTAGAAGAGTCTTGTGCATGGGTATATACCGTGCTACACTTATGGACAAGAGGCTACAAGGCATTTTTAGGAAAAGTTTCCTTTCTTTCAGTAATCATTTTATGTGAGTGAGCATGAGCTCAAGTTACAGTCTCAGTATAATCCTTTTCTTACTTCCATTTACAGAATATGCCTCCCAAAAAGAACAACGAAAGAAGAATAGAAAATCATCCAGCACCTCAGCCCATTCAGGTAGATCCCCTAGATGATCATGTCTCTCAGGCTGAATTAGAGCTGCTTTCACTACCCTAGCCAATTTCTTTACAGCTCAGAATTAACGGCCAACTGCTGTTCAGGCTAACCCAGTGACTAATACTACTACAGCTAGAATTCGGGACTTCACCTGAATAAACCCTCCATCTTTTATCGGGTCTAAATCAGATAAGGACCCACAAGAATTTATTGATCAGGTGCAGAAAGTCATAGTATTATAGGGGTGACAGCTAGTGAGAGTGCTAAGTTAGCCACATATCAGTTACTAGATGTGGCTCACTCATTCTTCAAGCAGTGGAAGGCAGAGAGGGCCGATGATGCAGGGCTCATAGAATGGGAGAAATTTTACCACTACTTTTTTATAAGTTCTTCCCACTGGATTTAAGGGAAAAAAGGTGTTGGAGTTTATTAATCTAAAGCAAGGCAACATGACAGTGAAAGATTATTCTCTCAAGTTTACTCAATTAGCCAAATATGCTCTTCATGTGGTAGCCGATAGCAGATCCAAGATGAGTAAGTTTGTATCGGGTGTGTCTAACAGTATGGTCACAGAGTGTAGGACCGCAATGCTGATTAAGAAGATAGACATATCTAGGCTCATAGTCCATGCTCAGTAAATAGGGAAGGATAAGAGTAGGGAAAAGGAGATGGAGAACAAGAGAGCTAGAACTGGTAGCTTCAAATTCGCTCAACATAAGTTATAAGGTGGAAATCATTCTCAGTTTTGCCCAAAATCCTCAGTTCCAGCTCCGTCCTCAGCCAATGCTCCAGTTTTAAAATTCAGAAATGATAATAAAGATGGGTACCAGGCCCTAAACCTTAGGGTAGTGTTAGCAGTGCCCGAACAAACCTTCTTTGCCAGAAATATGGTAGAAACCACCAGGGTACCTGTAGGGCTGGTAGTGATGTATGTTTCTGATATGGCAAGCCAGGCCATAGGGTCAGAGATTATCCTCAGTCAGGTTCTCAGGGTCAGTATAATCGTCCTTCAGCTCAGTCCGATCATTTGAATTAGCAAGGTGTCACTTCCAATGCCACCAGTGGGCAACGCCCAAATAGTATTTATGTACTTCAGTCCTAACAGGATTAGAAAAATTATCCTGATGTGGTCATTGGTACATTACAAGTTTATCATTTGCACATTTATGCTTCACTAGATCCAGAAGCTTATTTCTCTTTTGTAACTCCTTATATAGCTGTTATCTTTGGAGTCAGTCCCAAAATCCTAGTAGAGCCCTTCTCAGTCTCTACCCCAGTGAGTAAATCTATTATAGCCCGATGGGTATACTGGAACTGTCCGATTATGGTATCTTAGAAAGCCACTTTAGTAGACTTAGTAGAATTAGAGATGACAGATTTTGATGTTATTCTCGGAATGGATTGGCTTCATTCATGCTATGCTTCAGTTGACTGCAAAAACAAAGTCGTCCATTTTTAGTTTCTGAATGAACCTATCCTTGAGTAGAGAGGTAGTACTTTAGCACTTAGGGTCAACTTCTGTCTTACCTTAGGGCGAGAAAAATGATATCTAAGAGATGTGTCTATCATCTTATTCGAGTTCAAGACTCTATTTTAGAAACCCCTAATCTTGAGTCCATATGAGTAGTATGTGAATTTCATGATGTGTTTCCCAAAGATCTTCCCAAGTTTCCTCCTGAAAGGGAAATTAACTTCAGAATCGACCTTCTTCTAAATACCCAGCCTATCTCTATTTTACCATATAGAATTGCTCCAGCAGAACTCAAAGAGTTAAAAGAATAGTTAAATGATCTCCTAGATAAGGGATTCATCAGACCCAGTATTTCCCTATGGGGTGCACCAGTTCTATTCGTGCATAAGAAAGATGGTTCTCTCAGGATATATATAGACTAATGTCAGCTAAATAAAGTCATGGTCAATAACAAGTATCCACTTCCCAGAATCAGTGACTTATTTGACCAACTTCAGGGTGGCAGTTACTTCTCTAAGATAGAACTTAGATTAGGCTATCATCAGCTCAGAGTCACGGAATGTGACATTCCAAAAACAACTTTCAAAACTCGATATGACCTCTTCGAATTCTTAGTCATATTATTTGGTTTTACCAATGCTTCGGCAGCCTTCATGAGCTTTATGAACAACGGGTTCATATAGTACTTGGACATATTCGTCATAATCTTTATTGATGACATTCTTGTCTACTCCCACAGTGAACATAAACATACAGACCATCTTAGAATAATGTTACAGACCCTCAGAGCCCATCAATTATTTGCCAAATTTAGTAATATGAATTTTGGCTAAGGTTAATAGCTTTCCTTGGCCATATAGTTTTCGGTGATGGCATTAGAGTTGATCTTTAAAATACCAAAATGGTGAGAAACTGGCCTAGACTCATCTCTCCGTTAGATATCAGGAATTCTTGGGTTTGGCTAGCTTTTACCAATGGTTTGTTGAGGGATTCTCATCTATTACATTCCCCATGTCCAGATTGACTCAGAAGAAAGTCAAAATCCAGTGGTTAGATTCATGTGAGAAAAGTTTTCAGGAGTTAAAGACTCGACTCACTATAACCCCAGTTTTGACTCTACCAGATAGTTTAGTTGGTTTTTTGGTATATTGCAATGCTTCTAGAGTTGGTTTGGGGTGTGTTTTGATGCAGAGAGGCAAGGTCATAGCCTATGCCTCTAGTCAGCTTAAGCTCCATGAAAATAATTACCCCACTCTTGATCTTGAGTTAGCAGCTGCTGTATTTGCCTTAAAGATTTGGAGACATTATTTGTATGTGGTACATATGGATATGTTAATAGACCACAAGAGCCTGTAGTATGTGTTTTCTCAGAAAAATTTGAACCTACGTCAAAAGAGGTTGTTAGAGTTGTTGAAAGACTACGACATAAGCATCCTATATCACCCGAGCAAGGCTAATATAATGGTTGATGCTCTCAGTAGGATGTCTATGGGCAGTGTTGCTCATGTAGAGGATAATAAGAAAAAGTTAGTTCAGGAAGTTCATCAGCTTGCCTGAATAGGTGTCCACTTAATCGATTCAGTAGAGGAAAGTGTATGGGTGCAGAATAGTTCAAAATCATTTTTGGTTTTCAAAGTGAAGGAAAAGCGGGACAAAGATACCAGTTTAGTCAAGTTGAAAGAGTCAGTCAGAGATCAGAAGGTAGAGGTTTTCTCCCAATAGGGAGATGGTGTGTTACATTGCCAGGGTCAGTTACGTATGCCAGGTGTAGATGACTTGAGGCAATGAATTCTTGTAGAAGTGCATGGTGCGTATTACTTTATTCATCCAAGGGCCACTAAGATGTACCACGATTTATGGAAAATCTATTGGTGGAGTGGGATGAATAGAGACATTGTAGAGTTTGTAGCTAAGTACTCAACCTGTCAGTAGGTTAAGGTCGAGCATCAGAAGCTTAGTAGTTCCATGCAAGAGTTCAGTATTCCCATGTGGAAGTGGGAAGAATTGAACATAGACTTTGTGATGGGTTTGCCCCGTACTCGTCATTAGCACGATTCTATTTTGGTCATTGTAGACAAGATGACTAAATCAACTCACTTCTTACCAATTCATAACTCTTATTCAGCTGAAGATTACACCAAGCTCTATGTTAGAGAGTTGGTCAGATTGCATGGATTTTTATTGTCCATTATCTCAAATAGAGGTACCCAGTTCACCTCTCACTTTTGGAAAGCCTTCTAAAAAGGTCCTGGTACCAAGTTCACCTCAGTACAACCTTCCACCCTCAGATAGATAGTCAAGTAGAGAGGATCATTCATACTTTGGAAGATATGTTAAGAGGGTGTACTATTGACTTTAAGGGTAGTTGGGATGACCACTTGACTTTGATTGAGTTTGCATATAACAACAGTTATCATTCCAGCATTCAGATGGCTCCGTTTGAGGTACTTTATGGGAGGAGATGTAGATCTCTCATTGGTTGGTTTGAAATGGGCGAGGCCGTAGTGGTAGGGCCTAACTTGGTATTTGATACCTTAAAAAAGGTTCAGTTGATCAGGGAAAGGCTTAAGACAGCTAAGAGCTGACAGAAATCATATGCAGATATGCGAATAAAGGATATCGAGTTTGAGATTAGTAATTATGTGTATTTGAAAATCTCTTCTATGAATGGAGTAAAGAGGTTTGGTAATAAGGGAAATATCAGTCCCCGATATGTCGGTCCTTACCGAATTCTCAGTCATTTCAAAAAGGTATCTTACAAGCTTGAGTTGCCTTCAAACTTAGCTTCAGTACATCCAGTGTTTCATGTCTCCTGCATAGGATACCCAGTGGTTACAGTCCCTATAGAAGGTATAGATATTCAGAACAACCTCTCTTATAAGGAAATCCCAGCCGAAATTCTCAACTTTCAGGTTTGCAGATTGAGGAACAAAGAAGTTCCATCAGTGAAGTTCTGTGGCAAAATCAGTCCATTGAGAGAGCTACTTAGGAAGCAGAAACAGATATACGGACCAAGTATTCTCACCTCTTCTCTGCAAACTCAGACTCAGCTCAAGGTAACAATCTTTCTTAGATTTTCTCAGTTCCATATTCAGTGACAGTTACCAATTTGGTATTCATTACCATTACATATCATCTTCATGATAGTAATGCATTTATAATTCAGTTCAACCATGTATTCATGAATCAGATATGCATGTTCAGTTTAAAAAACTCAGCTTACCAATAGTTTCAGTCAGGTATTCCATGCATCAGATATTTATGTTCTGTATCTAAGCTCAGTCTATCAGTATTCTCAGCTTAGTTAGTCTCATTCAAAGATGAATATTCTCAAGGGAGAGATATTCTAAGATCCCACAAAATTCTAAGCTTAACTCAGTCTGTTAAAGCTTGAAAAGAGTTCCAGACTTAGAAATTTCAGGTAAGTGTTTATACTTAGAAGTACTTTAGCCTTCATAAGTTGGCGATCATATTTCATGACCCTTATAACCTTAAAGTATCAATTTTTAGGTTTATTTATGATCAGGAATGTCAGTAGGTCACTTTGGGTAAGTTTTAGATTTTTTGGACCTCGTTTGAACTATGTTCAGGTGACCAAAATAGTGGGTTGACGCGATCTTAATGTGTCGCGTCGCCCATCGCATCGACTGATAATTTCCCCGAGCTTTCAGTGCAATTCCAGTGAACCAATGTTAACTCAATACGGTGTGTTGGTCATCGCATTTATGCCATCAATGTGGCACGTCAGTCTATGCATCACTGGGCATGCTTTCATTCATTAAAAGCCCGCATCTAGAGGGGTATTTGGGTCACTATCCCACCTGTTTTCATCCCTAAAATATGGAATCAAATGACTCTAGAGGTTAAATTTCTCACTTTCTTTCAAATTCTCTCAAATTTACTCAAGAACAAACCCTACGGCTTTTAATTTCAAGAGCAACTCTTCAAGAACAAACCACTTTTCCAATTTGAGTCTTCGTCGATTCCACATGGTCGTCGAGCGAAAAATTCTATAAAATGACTTCGGATGCAAATTTTAACTGCACCAGCAGCTATATAATATTAATTTTAGGATTGATATACCCTTGGTTCAGATCCCATAACATCCGAGCTCATTTCGACCCATAAGTCGAAAAAGGTCAAAAATTAAAATATATGGACATGGGACCCACAAGTTGTCTAAATGACCTTGTATGGAAGATTCGACTTTACCAATACCTCCATAATGCCGAATTTAGTGGGTTTACATAATTTGTTTGCAAAAAATGGAGTCTGAATGAGTTCGAAAGGTCAAAAACAAATTTTGACCCTGCGGGCACTTTTAAACACATACAAAAGGGTTTTTTTTGACATAATTTGAGAATTCTTCACTCCTATTAGAACCTAGCAGCCTTAAGGAGATTGGTAACAAAAACTGAGTCTCGTGGGTTGATTGGAAGATTAACAACTTGTGTAATTCACCCTTTTTACTACAAATCCTAGGTAAGAATTCTTCCAATTTGATATTAATTTCATGGTTTCTTGACTCAAAACCCTAAATCATTTTGGGTCAATTGTAGCCCCAAAATTGAGTTATTGACTCAAATTACTTGAGGGTTTTAACTCCCTAAACATAATTAGGCTATGAATTGGTCTTTGATTCATGAATTGCTTGGATTCAAGGTAGGTTAGGCTTACCCGTTGTATAGATTGAGCTTGTTTGTAATGTAATCATTGATATCTTGCGAGATTGGGAGGGTAATTTAGATGATAGTCAATTAAATTATTACATTTGAGCTTCAAGGTTCCTGCTCCTTCCACTAGTTTTTTTTCCAGTAACAATGATTCAGATAAGCTGATGCATTTTACAATTAATTAGCACAAAGTAATTATTAAAAACTTAGCTATCTCCTTGATGAAGAACCATACATAAAAGCCGCATGCATAAATCAACTGTAAGGCTTCATATATAGATTTGCTAATAAACAACCAGTAGGAGACCAGAAATTTCTCCTTAATGAAAACCAATAAATTCAATGATAGTATTATGACTTTGTTTGAGTTTTTCCACGGGTTGCGGTGTTGAAATGCCAATGCTCTTAGTGCTTGATAGCACAAACCTGTAGTTGTAACGTGAGTGCTTGTAATCTGTGTGGTAATGTTTGTAAAAACAAAAAAGGGCATAATTTATGTGTTTCCTATTATAAACATCTTGTTTCTCAGTTGCCTACTTCTTGGGTTATAAAATGTCTTAACTCATTTATGCTATATAAAAAAAAAATATAAATACTTTCATCTGTGATAAATTAGATGTTACTAATTGGTGTACACGTAATTTAGATGTCACTAGTTGTTTTGTCAACCCCTCAAAGATTAATATTCATTGCACATCAGTGAACATTGAAGCTGACCTGCAGTGGTAGTTTGTCAGATTTGATTCTCTTTTCTTGAGTGCCGAACTTGAATGTCCTAGCCTAAATAAGACTGTTCCTCAGTTTGTTGTATAAGAACTGTTAGCATACCTATTGCGATGTCAGCTATATCAATTGGTTCATAGTTTAAGACTCCTCAAAAGTAGGCCGCCTCAGCTAGTGGTTGCTGTAGATTACTATGCACATATTTAGTAGATAATATATTGCAAAGAACAAAGTCATTCAAATGATGTTGGACTATTAAATATATATATGTATGTGAAATTTGAATTATGCTTGAAGATGCATATACAAGAACTCGTGAATGAAAGTATTGTGGTAGATATATAATACAATTCAATTCATATAGGGAAAAGCTTAGATGGACCATATTATTTATATAGAAGAGGGGAATATTTTAGTGAAAATGGCATTTGATTCATATGAACAACTTTATGTAGACGCAATTGACACTCAACATAAATTGTTGGCATACAGTATTGATGAGATACACAGACTATGTACTATGTACTTGATCTTACTGTTTAAAGTGTTGGAACTTCATCCTAGCTGTACTGTTGCATGCAAATGTTTACTATGACATCTTCTTTGAAATTCCACTAAACTTTGTCGGCTGCTCTTCCAATAGCGAACTAATGTACAGTAATGTAATACCTTGACAAGAGTGAAGTAGTTTGGTTAATATCTTCTTACTGGTTTAGTGATCATGACTCGAACACCCTTGTTAAGCTATTATTGTGCATGTTTGGTAAATGCTCATGCTCTTATTGATGCTTATTTTATGTGTAAAGCTTATTAGTAAGGTAAAATGGCAAGTGTTATTCCCACATCCCTATTTCTCTATATATTGTGAGCTCTTGTGCATGCTTATTGGTTAGGCTATGCATGTGGATTTATGTTGTTGTATCTGGAGGAATATATGATATTATAATAATGCCTGGTTCGAGTTCGGAGGAATATGTGATATTATGATGATGCCCGATTTGAGTCCGGAGAAACATATGATATTATAATAATTTTTGATTTGAGTCCAGAGGAATATATGATATTATGATAATGTCCGATTCAAGTCCGAAGGAATATGTGATATTATGATGATGCCGGTTCGAGTCTGGAGGAATATATGATATTATGATGATATCGGTTCGAGTACAGAGGAATATGTGGTATTATGATGATGCCTAATTTGAGTCCGGAGGAAAATGTGATATTATGATGATGCCCAGTTCGAGTCCAGAGAAATAGGTGATTTATAATGATTCCCATTTCGAGTCCAGAGGAATATGTGATATTATGCTGATGCCCAATGAATCTGGAGGAATATGTTGATATTGTTATGATGCTCGGTGAATCTGGAAGAGGTAAGGACATTATGATGCTGTGTAGGAAAAATTTACTTATATGCATTGATATTTGTAAGGTTAAGCCGTGTGGGACCAACCGCCTATGTGATTGACTTATGAGGTCTCTTTTTGGTAAATTGATGAAGAGTTGTGCTTTATTTATTATTAGTTGTGTTCTTTGGTGTACTCTCCGGTGGTATGGGATGCCATGATAAGTTCTTTGTTGTGCTCTCTTTCTTGCTCTTCCCTGCAGTATGGGACGTCGTGGTAAGTTCTTGTGTTTGTGTTCTAAAGGAGTTGATGACTACTATGGCAAGTATATTCCTTGCAATTATGTATATGGCTTTACGTTTTCTAAATGATACTCAGCTGTTATGGAGATTATGAAGTATATAGAGATAGTATGTCATGTTATTGTTTTAGTAGTAGAGATGTTGTTATAGTGGTATCAAAGCAGATTCAGGGTTAATCCTATCCCTTGAATTTAAGATCATTGTCTTACTTTATAGCGTATTTACATTATATTTGAGCTCAGTTGGCCGATGATGCCTACTGAGTACCCCATGTTTTAGTACTCATACTATACTTCTGTACCTTTTTGGTGCAGACCTAGGTCCTAGTTGCCGCAGTTGAGCTAGTTTGTCCGAGTTAACTATTCGAAGACAGGGTGAGCTCTTGGAGATCAAGTTTCCCTCTTTCCCTTATATCCTTATTTGTCTTTTTCTTTCGAGACAAATGTATGAGACTATTTAAGACATTTTAGGTTCTGAGATTGTAAATTCCTCTTGTCAAATTTAGAAGCTCTTGTATTAGTACTATCATGTCGTGGGATTTATGTTTGAATATCGGTTGTCCTTAGTTGTATAAATATTGTTATATATTGTATTTATACATAGATTCCATATTGGATGTTCTTACCGAGGTAACCCATTGTCATAGCTCCAGGTTACGGTATCGGCTTACCTACCGAAGGAATGTGGTAGGTGCCATGATGACTCCAAATGGGGTCATGACAAATTGGTATCAGAGCCTAGGTTTCACCGATATTATTGATACAAGAGCAAGTGTTTAATAGAGACTTGTGGATCGGAATGTTGACATCCGTTTCCTATCTTGGGAAGGCTAGATGACATTCTTAAGATTCTTTCATTTTTTTTATTCATATCGTGCTAAGAGTCTGAGTTCATTTTCAGTATATTTTCTTCACTTTACTCTTTCGCAGATGTCAAAGAGACATGGTTCCCCTACGTGAGGTTGTAATACCCCAGGAAATTATTCGTTGAAATTTTGTGCGTAAACGTGTTGGGTTCTATCTTCTAGAATGAATTATAAATTTTTCGTGCAGAATGTCTTAGATTATGACCCACCTTTGCATAGAGTATCAAATAAGATTTCCAACGATATGTGTATCATCCAAAACGGACACCCGAGCGACGAGTTATGAACATTCCGATCGAACCGTGAATAGTAGTGAACTGTAAAACGTGCAGGAAAAAGTATTGAGGCTTGGCGTATTTTTAAATGATCATAACTCCTTGTACATAATAATCCGGGTGATCTACTATATATCAACAGAAAGCTCTGCGAGTCCTCATTCCAATGAAATTGGTTTCATCCAATTTGTCTATCGAAGCAAAAAGTTATGGTCGATCTACTTTAGCCTATCAAAAGCAAATTTTTGGGTCAATTTCAAATGATCATAACTCCTCGTACATAATGATCTGGGTGAGATACTATATATCAACGGAAATATATGAGAGTCCTCTATCTAATGAAATTGGTTTCATCCAATTTGGAAATCAGAGTAAAACAATATGGTTAATCTACTTCAGACTATCAAAACAGTCCACCAAAGGATAGATTCGAGAATTTTTTTATTTTTAGGGGCGTTTTGGTCATTCCCCCTCACCTAAAATCCGTCCAAACCCTATATTAAAGCCTATTGGAAGCATTATATATTATTGTGTTTTTTTTGTGAAAGTGTGTATTATAAGCACATTGATGTTGAATATTTGAGATATTTTGAATAATTTTACCTTTTGGTCTTAATGGAGTTGTTTTGAACTCGAGTGTGAAAGAAATCCACAACGTGGTTGATTTTGATAGATGGGAAGCATGATGGCTCCCGATGTATATTTATATATTACTGAAATTGTTTTGTTGTGGATTGTCTTTGAAATGATCTGAGCTAAGTTCGGGAGAAATCTTTAGCACCGAGTGGGAGGTATAAAGCGACCTTACTTTCCTAGAACTACGTGCCTTCGTAGGAGTTAACCTGAGGCTGATTTATATAGTGATCACTAGTTTATATGGATTTGATATCGATAGTCCTACTCCGATGGCAAGGATAGGACGACTTTCCCCAATGTGGGTTGTACATTGGACTCCATGTAGCTCATATGGTTTATGTCGGTTATAGGATCTCCCAGTATGTGTGTGTTTCCTTGTGTCTATGGTGAATGGTGAAGTGATTTGAAAGTGGAATTGTGAAAGTTATTCTTTCGAAAGATTTAAATAATATCGATAGTCCTACTCAGATGGCAAGGATAGGACGGCTCTCCCCAACGAGGGTTGTACATTGGACTCCATGTAGCTCACATGGTTTATGTCGGTTATAGGATCTCCCAGTGTGTGTGTGTTTCCTTGTGTCTATGGTGAATGGTGAAGTGATTTGAAAGTGGAATTCTGAAAGTTATTCTTTCAAAAGATTTAAATGATATTTACATTACGAGAATTGTTATTCTTGATGAACTGAAAGTGATTGACAAATTATATGACGACCCACATGTGTTATTGTACTTATTTCATCCTCTCATGATTATGATGATTTTCTTCAGGTTATTTGAGTCTTTCGTATATCCTGCATATTTCTTATAAATATTTATGATGATAATGTTTATACAACTGCATACACCCCCATATACTCAGTTCTTTTCCATGGTACTGACCCACATCTTCGGATGTGGGATGCATTTTCTCAGAATGTAGGTTCAGGTGCTCAGTTCCAGGTTCGATAGTGATTCTTCGGGCACGCTATTCTACATCCTCTATTGTGGTGAGTCCTTATGTTTTGAGGATGTGATATCTGATGTTGGTTTTACGGAATTGTCTATATTTGATAATTGAGTATGAGTCAATTGAGGCATGTCTCAATGGCTCGCTGGTTTTATTGATTTTCATAGAGGCTTATCAGACAAGTATAGATGTTCGGAGTTGACTAATAAGTCGTATTTTGTTATCTTTCTGAAATTCTTTTATTCTTGGATGATGATTACTCTATTGATATTTGAGGGTTATTTATGGAAACCCCGTTGATTTGTGTTAAACTGAATGAAAATGGCACAAAGAGTTAGCTTGGGGCTACTCGTAGCCTCAAGCACCGTGTGACGCTCCGGGACCCATTTTTTGGGGTGTTACAGACTTGGTATCAGAGCCTAAGGTTTTAAGGTATCCTAGGAAGTCTGACAATCCGTGTTAAGTAGAGTCTTGATCATTGGTGTGTAGCGCGCCACATCTATGAGCAAGAGGCTACAAGACATTTTAGGAAAAAGTGTGATTCTTTCTTTCAGAAGTCTATCGTGCTTAAAGTGTCTCTCTCTACTATTTATTCGTGCTATCCTCTTTCATAAATATACCTCCACGTTGAGCGAGAAGAAATAATGATGGTCGGCAACCTCAACCTGCTGATCCATTGAATGAAAACGTGTCTCATGCTGAATTTCATGTCAGGCGCTGGCCCAAGCTGTTACTGCAAATATTCCAGCCAACCCGGCCCCGGCTCCACAGCAGTAGGGAGGTGATTCAGCTGCTGCCAGGATTCATGACTTCATGCGGATGAATCTGCTGGAATTCTATGGGTCCAAGTCTGATGAGGATCCACGGTTATTTTTAGAGAAGGTGCGGAAGATCACTCGGGTGATGCATGTATCTGAGAAATATAGTGTGGAGTTGACTGCGTATAGGTTGATAAACCTTGCTTATGACTGGGTTGTTGCTTGGAGAAAAGGTAGAGGTGAGGGAGCTGTCCCTATAACTTGGCAAGAGTTCCAGGATGCATTCCTGGATAAGTTTTTCCCTTCGGAGATAAGGGAGGCGAAGGTGGAAGAGTTTATGAACCTGCGACAGGGCTCTATGACTGTTAGGGGGGAATGTCTAAAGTTCAATCAGTTGGCCAAGTATGCTTTTGTACCACCCCGATTTTCTGAACCGAAATGCTACACGATGTTCATGACCCCGAAGGACCACAAGCTAACCCATGATTGATATCTGTACCTGTAAACTGCATAATATCTCATAAAATATGAAAAAACATAAACTGTAAGGCCTTAAGGTTCAATACTAATACATATTTGAAAATATGGTATAACAATACCAAAAAGCAACATAAATACTGAAGTCTGAACATCTAATCTGACATCTAGTTCTAAAGTCTCTAACTGAACTGAATAAGGAGTTAATGGGACATGTCCCCAACTAACTCCAACTATTGAAATAAAGTGAAAATTGAAATAGAAATGAAATCATCGTGTCCTCGAAGGATGAGGACTCACGTCTAACTCTGACTGCTGATCCTGGAATCTACTGCTGATTTGGAGCTCATGCCTCTGAACCTATGGTGTAACATAAAAGAAAGCATCATAGTGCAAATGCGTTAGTACATCTGAATGTACTGAGTCTACGAGTGAGTTAGGCTAAATGCAAAGGGTTATATGCATGAAAATACTGACTGGTATGAATGTGAGAGTACATACATGCATACGTAACTGTAACTGAACTCGTGGAGATACTGACTACTGAGTCTGAATACTGACAACATGAGTGTATTGATAATGAGATTCTGAAAGACTGAGTTTACTGATATTGATATGTAAATCACTAATAAGTGGTGGATCTGATATTGTATTACTGAATATTGGGAGACTGATACTATATTACTGATAAAGGAATGATTGTTTCTGACAGTTCAAATTATGAAGAACTGGTCTAATTGATTGTATTTGACAGTCCTGAATCTGAGTACTGATAGTATAAGTTTTGATAACTTTTGTGATTGATAGAATAAGTGACTGTATCTGATAGTCTATAAATCTGAAGGAAACTATCTGAGTTCAATTCTATTTCTGAGTTGACTATATCTGATAGTCCTAATATACTAAAATCTGAAGAACAATCTGAGTTCTTTACTGAGATTGGGTAGCTATAGCTGATAGTCCTGAAATCTGTAACTGAAACTGTGGGAAATAGTTATTTAACCAACATGCCCCAAATACGCTATAATAGCTAAGCTGGAGTCCAATCTCTACCCCGACTGGAGGGGTGTCAATACTGCGCCACTGGTAAGGACAGCTGTGAGAACGCTATACTGGCAGGTACTTAATGAGAACGGTGGGAACCCTAAACTAATGGGTTAAGCCACCTCATAAACCCTAATTTAATGGATTAAGATATCTCAACCTACGCTGGCTATGTAGTATTGGAACATAAGGATGACTACTAAGAATCACACCCTGAACTGGCGGGTGAGTTCCCATCCTTGGGTTCACTCGGTGCTAACTTCTACTCCCATCTGAAGGACACTGAACTGAATAACTAAGCTGAACTGAATAACTTAACTGAACTAATTAGCTAAACTGATACTGATACTAGTGGTATTGTTTAGCAGAGCTAAACTAAGTTTACTTGATTCCAATGACTGACGCAATGTACTGAGTTCTGAAGACTGGTTAAGAGTACTGAAGTTACTGAGATTGACTGTGAATACTGAGGTTGCTGAGGTTACTGAGCACTGAGATTACTGAGATTACTGGACTATTGAGATTACTGAGATTTTTGAGTTTTC
>NW_025816951.1:485412-486837 GCF_002878395.1 Capsicum annuum | reverse complement strand
TATGTTGCATTCGGAGTGAGAAATGATGTGGTAATGAGTCTAACGAATGGTTTCATCTGTATTCTCTATTCCCTATCTAATCTTGGCATGTGTAGCGTCATTCGAGGATGAATGTTTCCAAGGGGAGGATGATGTAATACCCTGGAAAATTTTTCGTTGAAATTTTGTGCGTAAACATGTTGGGTTCTATCTTCTAGAATGAATTATAAATTTTCCGTGCGGAATGTCTTAGATTATGAACCACCATTGCGTAGAGTATCAAATAATCTTTCCAACGATATGTGGGTCATCCAAAACGGACATCCGAGCAACGAGTTATGAGCATTTCGATCGAACCGTGAATAGTAGTGAACAGTAAAACATGCAGGAAAAAATACTGAGGCCTGGCGTATTTTTGTTCCAACTTTAAATGATCATAACTCATTGTACATAATGATCTGGGTGATCTACTATATATCAATGGAAATCTCTATGAGTCCTCTTTCCAATGAAATTGGTTTCATCCAATTTGTCTATCAAGCAAAAAGTTATGGTCGATCTACTTCAGCCTATCAAAAGCGAATATTTGGGTCAACTTCAAATGATCATAACTCCTCGTACACAATGATCTGGGTGAGATACTATATATCAACGGAAATATATGAGAGTCCTCTTTCGAATGAAATTGGTTTCATCCAATTTGGATATCGAAGTAAAACGTTATAGTCGATCTACTTCAGACTATCAAAACATCTACCAAAGGATAGATTGAAGAGTTTTTTGCTTTTTAGGGGCGTTTTGGTCATTCCCCCTCACCCAAAATCCATCCAAACCCCATATTAAAGCCTATTAGAAGCATTATATGTTATATTTCATCAAATTCTCTCAAAAAGAAAACCCTAAGCTCTTACATCCAACTTCAAGAACCTCCAAAGTTCACCATTAATTCTGCAAATTTATTCAAGATTCCAAGTTCCTAGTTCAAGAACTCCAAGAACCATCACTCAAAGGCACGATTAACATCTCAAAAATGAGTATCGATCTAAAGTTCATCATTCAAGGTATGTGGGGTTTTTTTAACAAGAACTCTTTAATTCTTGTGCCCAAAAGTAATTTTCTTTACAAAGGCATAATTTTTATTTGATTCTATGAATTTGAAGCATGAACCCATATCTTATGATGATTATTATGAAATCTTGATGTTTATGATTTTGAAAGATGAATTTACATGTGTGGAGATATAAAGCATGAATCTTGATCAATATTTATCATGATTTATATATTTGGGTTGTGAATCCCTATTGAAAATTGTGTTTTTTTTTAGAAAGTGTGTGTTATAAACACGTTGATGTTAAATATTTGAGATATTTTGAATGATTTGACCTTTTGGTCTTAATGGATTTCTTTCACACTCGAGTTCAAAACAACTCCATTAAGACCAAAAGG
>NW_025816951.1:387573-485312 GCF_002878395.1 Capsicum annuum | reverse complement strand
GATTTTGAAAGATGAATTTACATGTGTGGAGATATAAAGCATGAATCTTGATCAATATTTATCATGATTTATATATTTGGGTTGTGAATCCCTATTGAAAATTGTGTTTTTTTTTAGAAAGTGTGTGTTATAAACACGTTGATGTTAAATATTTGAGATATTTTGAATGATTTGACCTTTTGGTCTTAATGGAGTTGTTTTGAACTCGAGTGTGAAAGAAATCCACAACGTGGTTGATTTTGAAAGATGGGAAGCATGATGTCTCCCGATGTATATTTATATATTACTGAAAATGTTTGGTTGTGGATTGTCTTTGAATTGATCTGAGCTAATTCTAGGAGAAATCTTTAGCACCGAGTGGGATGTATAAAGCAACCTAACTTTCCTAGAACTACGTGCCCCTGTAGGAGTGAGCCTGAGGCTGATTTATATAGTGATCACTAGTTTGTTTGGATTTGATATCGATAGTCCTACTCCGATGGTAAGGATAGGACGGCTCTCCCCAACATGGGTTATACGTTGGACTTCATGTAGCTCACATGGTTTATGTCGGTTATAGGATCTCCCAGTGTGTGTGTGTTTCCTTGTGTCTATGGTGAATGGTGAAGTGATTTGAAATTGGAATTGTGAAAGTTATTATTTCAAAAGATTTAAATGATATTTACATTATGAGAATTGATATTCTTGATGAACTAAAAGTGATTGACAAATTATATGATGACCCACATGTGTTATTGTACTTTTTTCATCCTCTCTTGATTATGATGATTTTCTTTGGGCTATGTGAGTCTTTCATACATCCTGCATATTTCTTATAAATATTTATGATGATGATGTTTATACAACTGCATACACCCTCATATACTCGGTTCTTTTCCATGGTACTGACCCACATCTTCGGATGTGGGTTGCATTTTCTCGGAATATAGGTTTAGGTGCTCAGTTCTAGGTTCGACAGTGATTCTTCGGGCATGTTGTTCTACATCCTCTGTTGTGGTGAGTCCTTATGTTTCGAGGACGTGATGTATGATGTTGGTTTCACGGAATTGTTTACATTTGATAATTGAGTATGAGTCAGTTGGGGCATGTCTCAATGGCTCGCTGGTTTTATTGATTTTCTTAGAGGCTTGTCAGACTAGTATAGATGTTGGGAGTTGACTAATAAGTAATATTTTGTTATCTTTCTAAAAAAAAATTATTCTTGGATGATGGTTACTCTGTTGATATTTGAGGGTTATTTATGGAAACCTTGTTGATTTGGGTTGAACTGAATGAAAATGGCTCAAAGGGTTATCTTGGGGCTACTCGTAGCCTCAAGCACCATGTGACGCTCTGAGACCTATTTTCTGGGGTGTTATAGAGATAAGAGTCCTGAGATTACTATTTCATAGATGTTGAGGAGACGTGCTATCCCTATGCGAGGTATGAGTCCCGAGATTAGGCTCGAGAATCCTACTCCTATTCGTAGATGACCTAGAGTTTTAGGACAGTCTCGTGATGTGTCTCCAGCTAGGGACTAGGATAGGCCGTCTTCCCCGAGACCTATCCCTGCCCCTGAGCTAGATATTCCTCTGCCATAGCCAGTGGTGGGCCAGGGACCAGCCAAAGCTCCACCAGGTTTTATTCCTTCTTCATTGCTCAAAGATTTCCTGGTTCAGATGCTGAGTATAGTAGGTGGTGTACCGCCTGATGGTGCATATAATTTTGGGAATGGGGCACAGCCTGCAGCTGCAGCTCCTAGTGTTGAGATTCCTCTTGTGCTGGTAGTCATTCAGCCGGTAGCTGTGCCTCCAGTTGTGACCCAGCCTACTATGTCTGTCGATAAGCAGAAGATGCTTGATAGATTTTTGAGGTTGACTCCACCTAGGTTTTCTGGTGCTCCTAGGGAGGATGCATTTAAGTTTCTTACAGCTTGTGAGGATAGACTTCGTTCTTTAGGCCTTGTCAAGACTCGTGGTATGCATTACACCATATTTCAGTTGGATTTGTCTGCTCGTCACTGGTGGAGGGGTTTTGCTGATTCAAGACCAGTTGGGTCTTCTTCCTTGTCATGAACTCAGTTCTCCAAGATGTTCTTGGAGAAGTATATGTTGCGTAGTATTAGAGATCGACTGAGAGATCAGTTCTCTAGACTAGAGTAGGGCTCCATGACAATCTCCTAGTATAAGGATTGTTTTCAAGAGTGGGCCAGACATGCGACTTCTATTTTGGACACTGAGTATGAGAGAGTTCGATGCTTTATCAGAGGGTTGAGACTCCTTCTTCAGATGGCTACTCAGAGTCTAGTTGCTGCGGGTAGGACTTTTGCGGAGGTTTTTGATCATGGTAGAGTGATGGAGGAGATGCACAGAGAGAGTCATGAGGGCCGTAATAAGAGGCCTAGATTCCAGGGTATATTTGGTAAGAGTCGTGGTAGTTCCCGATTGAGGAGTGGTATTTCTTATGCTGGACATCCTCCGTATCCATCTTTTTAGCCTCAGAGTCTGTCTAGTCGATTGATTTAGGCAGCTCTCTAGATCGCTGGTGGGGATCAGTTTATTGCTAGTGGTTGCCCTAGTAAGGGCGGTGATCAGTCTTTGAGAGGTTCATCTGTGGGCCATGCTAGGCATGGTAGCTATGCCAAATCAGTCGGAGTTGTGAGTTCTAGTTTTTCTCGTGAGTCTTGTTTTACTTGTGGTATTCCTGGTCATTTATTGAGAGAGTACCCTAGTCATGGGGCTATTATTGCTTCATCCCAGGGAGCTACTCCCATTAGGGCTGTTTCTCCTTCAGGTAGAGGTAGTTCGCGAGGTCGTAGAGGTGGTTACCAGAGTGCTCGAGGTGGTACTCAGGCAAGCAGGATAAGAGGTCAGTCAGGTGCCCAGTCAGGTGGGGGGCGTGGTTAGTTATATGCAGTACCTGCTAGACCCAAGGCTCAGATTTCAGATGCTGTAGTGACAAGTTCAATTTTGGTGTGCCGTAAGTCGACTCTTATTTTATTTGATCCTAGATCCATTTATTCTTATATATCTTCTTATTATGCACCATGGTTGGATTTTACTGATGATTTATTATCTATGTCATTGCATGTATCTACTCCTGTGGGTGATTCTTTAGTTGTGGATCGAGTGTTCAGATTATGTGTCGTGATAGTTAGTAATGTTGATACTTATGCTGATTTTATTATTCTGGATATGTTGGATTTCGATGTGATACTGGGCATGGACTGGTTAGCTCACTATCATGTGTTCGTGGATTGTTTTGCAAAGATCGTTACCTTAGCCATGCCCGGCATACCCCCAGTCGTGTGGCAGGGAGCGATTAGCCGAAAGCCAACGGGGATTATTTCTTATGTTTATGCTAGGAGACTTATATCGAGAGGCTGCGAGTCTTATCTCACTTATATATGCGATACCCGTGTAGAGAGTCCAATACTTGACTCTGTTCCTATTATGTGTGAGTTTCCTGATGTATTTCCTGGCGATCTTCCTGGTATTCCCCCTGACTGTGAGATTAAGTTTGCTATTGACCTTGAGCATGGCACCCGACCTATTTCTATGGCACCTTACCATATGGCTCCTACCAAGCTTAAGGAGCTGAATTCTTAGCTTCAGGATCTTCTTGGTAAAGGTTTTATTAGACCAAGTGTGTCCCCATGGGGAGCTCCAATCTTATTTGTAAAGAAGAAGGATGGTTCGATGCGTATGTGTATTGATTACAGGTAGCTTAATAAAGTGATGGTGAAGAACCGTTATCTAATGCCTCACATTGATGATTTGTTTGACCAGCTTCAGGGTGCAGTAGTGTTTTCTAAGATTAACTTGAGATCTGGGTATCATTATTTGAGATTCAGGCTGAGAATATCCTAAAAATAGCTTTCAGGACCCATTATGGTCACTATGAGTTCTTGGTGATATCTTTTGGGCTGACTAATGCCTCTGCCGTGTTTATGGACTTGATGAACTGTGTGTTCAGACCCTATCTAGACTCTTTTTTCATTGAGTTCATTGATGATATTCTTGTGTACTCAAGGAGTAGTAAGAAGCATGCACAACACTTGAGGATTGTGCTCCAGGTTTTGCGAGAGCATGTGCTTTTTGCCAAGTTCTCTAAGTATGAGTTTTGGCTTGAGTCGGTAGCTTTTCTCAGACACGTGGTATCCAAGGCGGGTATTATAGTAGACCCAACTAAGATTTCAGCAATTTATGATTGGGCTAAGCCTACGTCTCTGACTGAGGTCCGCAGTTTTATTAGTTTGGCAGGTTACTATAGGCACTTTGTTAAGAGCTTTGCTACCATATCATCCCCTATGACTAGATTGACTCGGAAAGATGTTCCTTTTTGATAGTCCGAGGAGTGCGAGTTGAGCTTTAGGAAGCTTAAGGATTGTCTCACTTCTGCCCCTATGTTAGCTCTTCTGGTTTAGGGCGAAGGATTCTCAGTGTTTTGTGATGCTTCTGGTGTTGGTCTTGGATGTATTTTGATGCAACAAGGTTGTGTCATTGCCTATGCTTCTAGACATCTTAAGGTGCATGAGCACAACTACCCCATACATGATTTGGAGTTGGGTAGCGGTAGTTTTTGCTCTAAAGATTTGGAGGCATTACTTGTATGGTGTGCATTGTGAGATTTTCACCGATCATCGTAGTCTTCAGCATCTTATGACCCAGCGGGAGCTTAATGCTCTCCATCGTAGATGGATGGAGTTGCTAAAGAATTATGATATGTCTATCTTGTATCATCCGGGTAAGGCTAATATGATGCCGGATGCCTTGAGTCGCAAGGCAGTGAGTATGGGTAGTTTGGCATATATTTTAGTTTCTCAGAGGTCGTTGGCATGGGACATTTAATCCTTAGCCAATTTGATGGTTCGCCTTGATATTTCGGATCCAGTGAAAGTTTTGGCTTGTGTAGAGGCAAGGTCTTCCCGGATTAAGCAGATTCATGATCGTCAGTATGAAGATAGCAAATTGTGCTTTCTCCGTGACCAGGTGATTAGTGGTGAGTCTAGGAGGCACACTATGGATTTTGAGGGTATTCTAAGATTCCAGGGTCGTATTTGTGTTCCTCGACTTGATGATCTGATCTAGTGTATTCTGCATGAGGCTCACAGTTCTAGATATTTTATTCATCCCGGTACAGCTAAGATGTATAGAGATTTGAGGCAGTTGTATTAGTGGAATAGTGTGAAGAGAGATGTGGTAGACTTCATAGCTCGTAGCTTGAGTTGTCAGTAAGTTAAGGCCAAGCATCAGCGTCCCGGTGGATTGATTCAGAGATTGCCCATTCTCGAGTTGAAATGGGAAAGGATCACCATGGACTTCATTAGTTATTTGCCTCGTACTCCCCGTGGTCACGATAGTTTCTGGGTTGTTATGGATCATTTGACCAAGTCAACACATTTCATTCCTATTCAGATGACCTTCAGTGCCGAGAGATTAGCCCAGATTTATGTTCAGGAGATAGTTCATTTGCACGGGGTTCCTGTGTCTATCACATCAGATCGTGGTTCTATGTTTACTTCAAGGTTTTGGAGAGCATTCCAGGAGGAATTGGGTACTCGAGTGGATTTGAGTACAGCCTTTCATCCGCAGATGGATGGTCAGTCAGAGCGGACTATTCAGGTGCTTGATAATATGCTCTGAGCTTATGTTATAGACTTTGGAGGTCAGTGGGATCAACACTTAGCTTTGAAAAAGTTCACCTACAATAACAGTTATCATTCGAGTATTGAGATGGCCCCTTATGAGGCATTGTATGGTAGGAGGTGCCGTTCTCCTATAGGATGGTTTGAGACATCCGAGGTTAGACCCCGTGGTATGGATTTGCTTCAGGACTTGTTGGATAGAGTCAAGGTGATTCAAGATAGGTTGAGAGCAGCCCAGAGTAGGAAGAAGGCCTATGCCAACCGTAGAATTCGTGCCTTGAGATTCTAAGTAGGTAGTCGTGTGTTCCTTCGAGTTTCACCTATGAGAGGTGTGATGAGGTTTGGAAGGAGGGGTAAGCTTAGCCCTCGCTATATTGGTCCTTTTGAGATTCTTCGCATAGTTGGCGAGGTGGCCTATGAGTTGGATCTACCTCCAGACTTTTTCGTTGTCCATCCGATTTTCCATGTCTCTATGTTGTGGAAGTATATTCCGGATCCTTCTCATGTGCTTAGATGGGACTCAGATCAATTGGACGATCAGTTGACATTTGTGGAGTAGCCCATGCTTGTATTAGCTAGTGATGTGAGGCGACTGCGTACTAGAGAGATTCCTGTCGTTAAGGTTCAGTGGAGTCACCGCCCAGTGGAGGAGGCCACTTAGGAGTTAAAGAGCGAGATGCGAGCCCAGTACCCTCACCTATTCAAGACTTCAGGTACTTTCTTATCTTCAATTTTTGGGGGTGAAAGTTCCTTAGTAGTGGATGCTGTAATGACCCTTCGGTTCAGTGTCTGTGTCTTGCTTATTTTCATTGATAGAGATCCTCCATAGCTGTCCCAAGTCATTAGTGAATTGTTGGAACCGATAGTTAGGTTGCCTGACAGTTCGTTTGGTTTATAGAACCACTTTTCCAATTTAAGCCTTCGTTGATTCCACATGGTCGCCGACCAAAAAATTCTATAAAATGACTTCGAATGCAAATTTTAACTGCACCAGCAGCTATATAATATCGATTTTAGGATATATATATACCCTTGGTTCAGATCCCACAGCACCTCATTTCGACCCATTAGTCGAAAAAGGTAAAAATTTAAAATATATGGGCATGAGACCCACAAGTGGTCTAAATGACCTCGGATGGAAAATTCAACTTCACCAATGTGTCTGGAATGTCGAATTTAGTGGGGTTACATAATTTGTTTGCGGAAAACGAAGTCCGAATGAGTTTGAAAGGTCAAAAACAAATTTTGACCCTGCAGGCCCATTTAAAACTGTATAAAAGGGGTTTTTTGACAGATTTTGAGCATTCTTCACTCCTATTAGAACCCTAGCAGCCTTAAGGAGATTGGTGACAAAAAATGAGTCTCATGGGTTGATTGGAAGCTTAACAACTTGTGTAATTCACCCTTTTTACTACAAATCCTAGGTAAGAATTCTTCCAATTTGATATTAATTTCATGGTTTCTTGACTCAAAACCCTAAATTATTATGGGTCAATTGTAGCCCCAAAATTGAGTTATTGACTCAAATTACTTGAGGATTTTAACTCCCTAAACATAATTAGGCTATGAATTGGTCTTGGAAACTCCTTTCCAAGGGTGAAATCCAATTGGGGTTTTGGTGTCCATTTGAAACCCATGGCACAATGGTGCTATAATGGGTATTTTCATTCTTGTTGTGACACTTAGGTTGTATTGTTGATAGCATTGCTTGTGGAAAGAAAAGCTTCTCAGAAGGGAAAGAAAAAGCTCTTTGATTCGTGAGTTGCTTGGATTCAAGGTAGGTTAGGATTACCCGTAGTATAGATTGAGCTTGTTTGTAATGTAATCATTGATATCTTGAGAGATTGGGCGGGTAATTTAGATGATAGTTGATTAAATTATTACATGTGAGCTTCAAGGTTCCTGCTCCTTCCACTGGTTTGTTTTCCAGCAACAATGATTCAGATAAGCTGATACATTTTACCATTAATTAGCACAAAGTAATTATTAAAAACTTAGATATCTCCTTGATGAAGAACCAGATAGAAAAGCCGCATACATAAATCAACTATAAGGCTTTATATATAGGTACATTTGCTAATAAACAACGAGTAGGAGACCAAAAATTTCTCCTTAATGAAAACCAATAAATTCAGTGACAGTTTTATGAATTTGTTTGGGTTTTTCCAAGGGTTGTGATGTTGAAATGCCAATGCTCTTAGTGCTTGATAGTGCACACCTGTATGCTGTAATGTGAGTGCTTGTAATCTGCGTGGTAATGTTTGTAGAAAGAAAAAAAAGGGCATAATTTATGTGTTTCCTTGTTATAAACATCTTGTTGCTCAATTGCCTACTTCTTGGGTTATAAAATGTCTTAACTCATTTATTCTATATAAAAAAATATAAATACTTTCATTTTTGATAAATTAGATGTCACTAATTGGTGTACACGTAATTTAGATGTCACTAGTTGTTTTGTCAACCCCTCAAAAGATTAATATTCATTGCACATCAGTGAATATTGAAGCTAACCTGTAGTGGTAGTTTGTGAGATCTGATTCTCTTTTCTTGAGTGTCGAACTTGAACGTCCTAGCCTAAATAAGATTGTTCCTCAGTTTGTTGTATAAGAACTGTTAGCATACCTGCTGCGATATCAGCTATATCAATTGGTTCATAGTTTAAGACTCCTCAAAAGTAGGTCGCCTCAGCTAGTGGTTGCTGTAGATTACTACGCACATATTTAGTAGATAAGATATTGCAAAGAACAAAGTCATTCAAATGATGTTGGACTATTAAATATATATATGTATGTGAAACTTGAATTATTCTTGAAGATGCATATACAAGAACTCGTGAATGAAAGTATTGTGGTAGATATATAATATGATTCAATTCATATAGAGAAAAGCTTAGATGGACCATATTATTTATATAGAAGAAGGGAATATTTTAGTGAAAATGGCATTTGATTCACATGAACAACTTTAAGCAGACGCAATTGACACTCAACATAAACTGTTGGCATACAGTATTGATGATATACACAGACTATGTACTATGTACTTGATCCTACTGTTTAAAGTGTTGGAACTTCATGCTAGTTGTATTGTTGCATGCAAATGTTTACTATGACATCTTTTTTGAGATTCCACTAAACTTTGTCGGTTGCTCTGCCAATACTGAACTAATGTACAGTAATGTAATACCTTGATAAGAGTGAAGTAGTTTGGTTGATATCTTCTTACTGGTTTAGTGATCATGACTCGAACACCCTTGTTAAGTGATTATTGTGCATGTTTGGTAAATATTCATGCTCTTATTGATGCTTATTTTACGTGTAAAGCTTATTAGTAAGGTAAAATGGCAAGTGTTATTCCTACTTCCCTATTTCTCTATATATTGAGCTTTTGTGCATGCTTTTTGGTTTGGCTATGCATGTGTATTTATGTTGTTGTATCCAGAGGAATATGTGATATTATAATAATGTCCGATTTGAGTCTAGAGGAATATGTGATATTATGATGATGCCTGGTTCGAGTTTGGAGGAATATGTGATATTATAATAATGCCCGATTTGAGTTCGGAGGAATATATGATATTATGATGATGTCCGGTTCGAGTCCGGAGGAATATATGATATTATGATGATGCTGGTTCGAGTCCGGAGGAATATGTGGTATTATGATGATGCCCGGTTCGAGTTCAGAGGAAAATGTGATATTATGATGATGCCCGGTTCGAGTTCGGAGGAATAAGTGATATTATAATGATGCCCGATTCGAGTCCGGAGGAATATGTGATATTATGCTAATGCTCGATGAATTCGGGGGAATACATTGATATTGTGATGATGCCCAGTGAATCCGAAAGAGGTAAGGACATTATGATGCCGTGTAGGAAAAATTTACTTATATGCATTGATATTTGTAAGGTTAGGCAATGTGGGGCCAACCGCCTATTGATTTGACTTATGAGGTCTCTTTTTGGTAAATTGATAAAGAGTTGTGATTTATTTATTATTAGCTGTGTTCTTTGGTGTACTCTCCGGTGGTATGGGACGCCGTGACGAGTTCTTTGTTGTGCTCTCTTTCATGTACTTTCCGGCGGTATGGGACGTCGTGGTAAGTTCTTGTGTTTGTGCTCCAAAGGTGTTGATGACTATTATGGCAAGTATATGCCTTGCGATTGTGTATATGGCTTTACGTTTTCTAAATGATACTCAGTTGTTATGGAGATTATGAAGTATATAGAGATAGTATGTTATGTTATTGTTTTAGTAGTATAGATGTTGTTATAGTGGTATCAAAGCAGATTCAGGTTTGATCCTATCCCTTGACTTTAAGATCATTGTCTTACTTTATATCCTCTTTACATTATATTTGAGCTTAGTCGGTCGATGATGCCTACTGAGTACCCCGTGTTTTGGTACTCATACTACACTTCTGTACTTTTTTGGTATAAACCCAGGTCCTAGTTGCCGCCGTTGAGCTAGTTTGTGCGAGTTGACTATTCAGAGACAGGGTGAGCTCTTGGAGATCGAGTTTCCCCCTTTCCCTTATATCCTTATTTGTCTTTTGCTTTTGAGACAAATGTATGAGACTATTTAAGATATTTTAGGTTCTGAGATTGTAAATTCCTCTTGTCAAATTTAGAAGCTCTTGTATTAATACTATCAGGTCGTGGGATTTGTGTTTGAATATCGGTTGTCCTTAGTTGTATAAATATTATTATATATTGTATTTATACATAGAGTCCATGTTGGACGTTCTTACTGAGGTAACCCATTTTCATAGCTTCGGGGTGCAGTATCGGCTTACCTACTGGAGGGATGTGGTAGGTGCCACATGACTCTAAATGGGGTCGTGACAGGGACCTAGTAAAATCAGTTCAGTTTAGTTAGACAACATGATCAGTAACAGTTCGGTCCAGCCAGTACAGTTTAGAAATCAGTTCAGTGTTTATTCAGTTGGAGTAGGATTTAGCATCGAGTGAACCCTTGGATGGGGACTCACCTGCCAGTAGAGGGTGTGATCCTTAGAAGCAGTCATTGCATTCTAGAACTACGTAGCCAGCATAGGTTGAGACATCAAACTGCCAGTTGAGGGTTGATGGGGTGTTCTACCTGCCAGTTGAGGGTACCATCATTCTCATTCAGAGCACCTTCCAGTGAGGGTGACTCAGCATTTGTCTTTACCCATAGCACGGTACTGCTACCTTTCCAACTGGGATTACGGGTTGGACTCCAAATCAGTTCAGAAAAGGGGATGTCGGTTAGATGATTATCTCCCACAGTTTCATTTTCAGTCTCAGTATAGAACTCAGTTCATCTCTACAGAATCAGGACTGTCAGACATAGTCACCCAGCTCAGTATAGAACTCAGTTCAGTTCTAAAGAATCAGGACTGTCAGAAACAGTCACCTAGCTATCAGTAATATAGTTATCAGTAAACTCAGATATCATTCATTCAGTTATCAGAACTCAGTATTCAGTGTTACTATGATCTCAGACACAGTATATGTAGATATGTTCACAGTATTGCATAATCAGTGTTTCATTAGTTTCAGTTATACATGTACTCTTATTCAGTTGTATTCATGTTATTCAGTCAGTTATTATTCATGCGTATGAACCCTTGCATATCAGCCTACCTCACTTAGCATACCAGTATATTCAAAGTACTGACGCATACCTCTTCTTTTGCGCTATGATGTTTTATATCATAGGCTCAGATGCACAGGCTCCTGGCCGTACTTAGAAGCACGAACTATCAGCAACAGACCTAGTGGTGAGTCCTTATAGTTCGAGGATAAAGTTATCATATAATTTCAGTATTTCAATATTCAGTTTATTTCAGTAGTCAGGGTTAGTTGGGGACTTGTCCCATCAACTCTATTTTCAGACAGTTCAGTTAGAGGCTTATCAGACTAGATTATTTCAAACAGATATTTAGATTTCAATTTTTCCATTATCAGTATTTGATGTTCAAATGTTAACCTTATGGCAATATCAGCCCATTTTCCATATTTTATTATTACTATTATTCAGAAATTACAGCAAGTACCAGTCATGGGTTATCTTGTGATCCTTTGGGATTATGAGCATTGTGTGACGTTCGGGGTCAGACTCGAGGCATTACAAGCTCCCATTCCCCCAGATCAATTCATCTACGCAATGTAGGATTCTAGCCTAATTCATAACAAGTTAAGAGTCGCCTAAGTCTTGATTTTGAAGACCCCTAACTACAAGAAGACAAGTTTCATCCATCTTCATGGATTCAGATACACTTCCGCATCTAGTTTTATATTCTCAATAATTTGGCATGATAGTTCTTGACAAAAGATGATCATCTTTGTCACTAAAGTTTTGGTTCTAAACATAAACAAGTGTATTTCTTACTTATTTTTCGGTTTTTGGTTGGTAAATGGAAAAAAATTTCCCCTCTTAATAGTTTCTTGTGCTCCTCCCCCAAATCCTCACCTCAAACCTGCTAACTAGGGATTGCATTTTACAGCTTATAATTAGCAAGTATTCTTTATTATCTTTGTTGCAAAGATAGGCGAAAGAACTCACAGAGTTTTTTATTTTTGGATGACCGTGGTATCTGGACCATTCTCACACCTCAACTAATTCCAAGGGATATCTTAGACCTCCGACTAGCAACACAACAGGTACTAGGTATAACTCAGTCCACGAAGACCGATACAAATAAGAAGAAATCACCTGATATTTTTTTGTGTCTAACATATCTAGCAACGGTTGAAATCCGTCACTTATTTAATTGTTGCTACAACGTATCAAAGCAAAAAAAGAAATTATCGAAGGTATTATTAATAGCATAGGAAAACGTAACTTGAAAATTTGATAGTTAACTTGTGGAATCCAACAGTTATTTTATCGGTATCGTTAAATCTTAGTGTAAATTTAGGTGGTTAGTGAATGGGTAATTATTGTCTAGTGTAAGAAAAACAAGAATATGAATGGAAATTGAGAATACAACTTTCTGCCGGAATTTGATAAAATGGTCGGAGAATAGTAAACGCTTTTGTAAAAACAGAGAAGGGAGAGTGATCGGGTGGGGGAGAAGGCTAAAAATTGATAGTATTTGGGCTTAAGTATGTGCGTCTCATGTAGCCAGCTAACAATGAGTTAAATCCCACAACTTATATTATATATATACTTGAGATAACATTTTTTTCTTTTACTTACCAAATAGTAAAAAATAAATAAGAAAACCAACTTGTCTCACAAGAAAGCATTTTTGTTTTTCCCAGATCAATTCATCGATGCAATGTAGGATTCTAACCCTAATTCACAATAAGTTGAGAGTTTCCTAAGTCTTGATTCGGAATATTCCTAACTGCAAGACGACAAGTTTCATCCATCTTCATGGATTTAGATACACTTCTGCATCTACTTTTATATTCTCAATAATTTTTCATGATAGTTCTTGACAAAAGATGATCATCTTTGTCACTAAAGTTTTGGTTCTAAACATAAACAACTGTTTTTCTTACTTATTTTTCAGTGTTTGTTTGGTAAATAGAAAAAATCTTCCTCTCTTTGGTTGCAAAGGGAAAAACAATTTCTAGACGGTAATAGTTTCTTGTGCTTCTTACCCAAATCCTCACCCCAAACCTGATATAGCTAACTAGGGATTGCATTTTCCAGCTTGTAATTAGCAAGTATTCTTCATTATCTTTATGAAGATCATTCTGAGGAAACAATTTGTTGGACAATTTGCTAGTTGTTCTACCATATTGTTGCAAATAAACTGGACACTTACTAATCTATGACGTCAGATATCTGAAAGAAATCACAAAGTTTTTCATTTTTGGATGACCGTGGTGTCTGGACCATTCTCACACCTCAACTAATTCCACGAGATTTTTGAGACCTCCGACTAACAACAAAACAGGTACTGGGTAACTCAATCCACCAAGACCGATACAAATAAGAAGAAATCACCAAAGTATTTTCCTTCAAAAATGCTTTCTTGGGAGACAACTTGGTTTTCTTATATATTTTTTACTATTTGGAAAGTAAAAGAAAAAAATGTTATCTCAAGATATTACCAAATATAAATTTAATTCATTTATATTACCAAATCCCACCACTTACATTATATATAAATACTTGAGATTAACATTTTTTTCTTTTACTTACCAAATAGTGAAAAATAAATCAGAAAACCAAGTTGTCTCCCAAAAAAATATTTTTGTTGGAAAATATTTACTTGGTACCAAACCCACCCAAAATCTAATTAAAAATAATTTCTCACATTTAATTCATTGTTAGCGGACTCCATGAGACACACATAATTAAGCCCAAATAATATCAAATTATTGCCTCTCTCCCCCACCCGATCCCTCTCCGTTCTCTGTTTCTACAAAACGTTTACTATTCTTCGGCCATTAGCATCAAATTCCGGCAGACAGTTGTATTCTCAATTTCCATTCATATTCTTGTTTTTCTTACACTAGACAATAATTACCCAATCACTAACCACCTAAATTTACACTAAGGTTTAATGATACCGATAGAATAACTGTTGGATTCCATAAGGTAACTATCAAATTTTTAAGTTCTGTTTTCTTTTGCTATCAATACTTTCGATAATTTCTTTTTTTGCTTTGATAAATTGTAACAACAATTAAATAAGTGACAGATTTTAACTGTTGTTAGCTATGTTAGACACAACAAAACACAAGGTGATTTCTTCTTATTTGTATCGATTTTGGTGGACTGAGTTACCTGATACTTGTTATGTTGCTAGTTGGAGATCTTAGATATCCCGTGGAATTAGTTGAACTGTGGGAAACCACAAACATCCAAACATGAAAAGCTGTGATTTCTTTCAGCTATCTACTATCATAGATTAGCAAGTGTCCTGTTTCTTTACAACAATATGGTAGAACAATTAGCAAATTGTCCAACAAATTATTTCCTCGGAATGATCTTCATAAAGATAATGAAGAATACTTGCTAATTACAAGCTGTAAAATGCAATCCCTAGTTAGCTATATCAGGTTTGGGGTGAGGATTTGGGGGAGGAGCACGAGAAACTATTACCACCTAGAAACTGTTTTTCTCTTTGCAATCGCCGAAGAGGGGAATATTTTTTCTATTTACCAACCAAACACCGGTAAATAAGTAAGAAAAACACTTATTTATGTTTTGAACCAAAACTTTAGCGACAAAGATGATCATCTTTTGCCAAGAATTATCATGTCAAATTAGTGAGAATATAAAACTAGATGCGGAAGGGTATTTGAATCCATGAAGATGGATGAAACTTGTCATCTTGAAGTTAGGGCTCTTCCAAATCAAGACTTAGGCTACTCTCAACTTGTTATGAATTAGGGCTAGAATCCTACATTGCGTAGATGAATTGATCTAGGGGGAATGGGAGCTGTATTAGGGAAGTGGAGTACGCGTCACCAGAGATACGAGTGAAAGTCGGTCGCAACCACGTGAATTGTGTTATTAAATAAAAGGATGACCGAGATTAGAGAATAAAACAGTTATTCATCCAATGATTTAGATCAAATCAACTAATTTCAGCTGGTTATATAACTAATTAGACTGAGCCGGTTGGGGAAAGTAATTACTGGTATTTCTCAGATTCTCTCTCAACTTTTTATTCCACACTCGTCTTCTTCCTCTCAACACTAATTCTCTTCTCGATTCTTCCATTACTGGATTTCCATGGCGATCAAAAGGCTGAGCTAAAATCGAGTTCATTTGAATGTAACCTTTCCTTTTCTGAATTCTCAGTGAATGTAACAGTAGATTAATCAATAAATTGCCTAATTCCATTTTTCTCTTTTACGAAAATTCCAAGTACATACAACGATGGGATATCAGAAAAGAAACCTTATGTATGATTTGTGAAAAGGTGTCTTTAGTGAAAGGTTGTGTCCTTTCATCATTTGGTTATCCTATTTCTATTTAAATCCCACCACTCGTGATTTTAACGTATCTTTACTAAATGCGTTTATAGAAAAACTTTTGTATCTTCACTATCATTGAGAATAGACATCTTCTTCTCCAAAACGATCAAATTTCTAACTTCTTGCTTTCCAAAAGAATTTCTTCACTGTTTGCTTTGTGCAGAATTCAATAGGCTTGTCATATCTACTAAAACTATTTGCTTATTATATAATCCTATAGCAATCTCACAAAGGAGAGGAAACAAATATCGTTTTTAGAAAAATATTTTGTGCGTGTTTCAAGCCTTTAACTATGTGTTTATTGTTTAGATTATTAAGTCATCATCTTTGTTTTCTTTTGTATTCATGAAACATATTTTCCAACACTTCATACTTTCACTTTTAGTGAGAAACTTTTGTTGCCAAATAATTATGTCATGGAATGTTTAAGACCCTAAGTTTTAAAAGTGTTATAACTACAATTATTATGACATTGTAACAAAGGTATCGGAGAATTACTTGATGATCTTGTTTCATAAAGTGATAAGAATATATACACATACATAGACACCTAACTATGGAAAGAATCAACAAAAAGAAAATCCTATAGATCTAATCCTATTCCTATAATTATGATACAATCCTTATAATTAAGCTAACTACATATTACAAGAAATTTTCAACGCTCACTCTTAAATTGGAGCATAGATATTAATCATATCCAACTTGTTACAAAGGGAATAAACTCGAGTCCAACTCACTGCCTTTGTGAGCAAATTCACTAGTTGCTCGTCTGGCGTAGCTAGTTGAAATCAAGTTGTTGAATCTCCTCCCGAATAAAGTGACAATCAACCTCAATATGTCTAGTTCTTTCATGATAAACTGGATTTGAGGCAATATGAAGTGCAACTTGATCATCACACCAGAGTTTTGCTAGCATATGATGCTTCAACCCAATTTCAGTCACAAGATGATGTATCCATATAACCTCACACGTAGATTGTGATATAGCTCTGTACATATTCAGTACTGGATTGAGATGCAACACTTTGCTTCTTACTCCTCCATGCTACCAAGTTCCCTCCAACAAAACACAATAGCATGTAGTGATCTTCTATTAATTTTGAAACCAGCCCAGTCAGCATCTGCAAAACACTCAATACGAATATGATTGTGATTGATATACAATATGTCAAGTCCAGGAGCTCCTTTCAAAGTAACATAGAATCTATTTCAAAGTTGTCCAATGGTTGATCGTTGGTGTGGACATGAACCGACTAACAACACTTACTGCAAAAGCAATATCTGAACGAGTCACAGTGAGGTAGATTAATCTTTCAACTATCCTCTTGTATCTCTCTGGATCATCAAAAGGGTTGCCATCATCTTTCAAAAGATGCACATTGGGAACCATAGGAATACTGTAAGATTTGGTTGTCAACATCTCAATTTCTGCAAGTAGGTCAAGAATATACTTTCTCTGAGACGGAAGAATTTCCTTCTTGCTTCTATTTACCTCTACTCCCAAAAAGTATTTCAACCAGCCTAAGTCCTTTGTATGAAATATAGTATGAAGAAAAGACTTTAGGAAAGAGATCCCCTCGAAATCATCTCTTGTGATGAAAATGTCATCAACATAAACAACAAGAAGGATAGTGCCAGCTGTAGATAGTTGGTAGAAGACAATGATCGCATTTGCTCATTTTCAATCCAAATTTCTTAACAACCTCACTGAACTTGCCAAACCAATTACGGGGACTATACTCAAGCTGTACAAGGACCTTTTCAAATGACAGACTTTCCTATACTTTCTTTGAGCAATAAAATCAGGTGATTGCTCCATATAAACTTTCTCTTGAACATCATCATGAAGGAACACATTCTTGATATCCAGCTGATGTAAAGGCCAATTCTCAAAAGCAGATAAAGAAATGAACAAGCAGACAAAAGTGAGGTTGACAGTTGGAGAGAAAGTGTGAATAATCTACCCCATATGTCGAAGCATATCATTTAGCCACAAGCCTGACTTTAGGTCTTGCCACATAGCCATCTGAATCAACTTTGACTGTGAACACCTACTTACATCCCACTGATTTTTTTCCGTTAGTTAAATCCACTAAATCCCATATGTGATTGTTCTCTAATGCATGTATTTCCTCAGCATCACATTTGACCATCCGGGATGATAAGAAATATCTTTCACAGGTTTAGGTACATAAATAGAGTTTAGAGAAACAATCAATGCACAAAATAAGCGATCATAGGAAACAAATTATCAATAAAATATGTGGATTTGCAAGTCTGCATACTTTTGCAAAGAGTAATAGAGAGGTCAATATTTTCTAGAGGATCAGGTGGAGTATGGTTTGATGGCAAATAAACTGGTACTGGTAATGTATCGTTGTTCTCTCGTCTCCTCGAATAAACTTGAACAATTGGTGGTCTTGCTGGAACAGGTGTTGAAGGTGCAGTAGTTGGCCGGTGCTCACTAGAATAACTAGGAATGGAGGAATAGCATCACCTGATTGCACAACACAAGTAACTTGATAAACTAATCACTCATCTTCTTTCTCCTGACTTGTGGAACTGGGGGTATAAAAGAATGGTATAGTTTCTGAAAATATCGCATCATTTGACACCAAATATTTGTCAAGTTCTAAGGAATAACATCGATATCCCTTCTAAAGACGAAAATAACCCAAGAAAACACACTTTTATGTTTTAGGATTCAAATTGACAACAAATACTCGAGCATCTCGAACATAACACGTACTTCCAAATAGCTTTGGTTCCACTGAAAATAATGACTTGTTTTAAAAAATAATATTGTAGGCACATTACCACCAAGCACAGGTGATGACATGCGATTTCTCAGAAAACAAGTTGTAGAGACTATATCGGTCCAAAATTATTTAGGAACCTTACTTTAGAACAGAAGTGTCAGAGTTGTCTCAAAGTAAATGCCTATTCTTCCACTCAGGAACTCTATTTTGAGAAGGTGTATCAACACATAATGACTGATGGAAGATACCCTGATGTAAGACTGAAACAACTCTGACATGTATTCTTTAGCATTGTCACTCCTTAAAAAACGTATTGAAGCATTGAATTGAGCTTTACCTTAGGCACAAAAGGCACAAAAGGCACAAAATGAGTAAACAATTCAGAGTGACTTTTCATAAAATAAATACAAGTTATCCGAGAGAAATAATCTACAAAAATGACAAAAGTACTTATGTCCAATTTTAGAAACAACGGGACATAATCCCCATCAGAATGAATTAGATTGAAAGCTGGAGACAAAGCTTCTTTAAACAAGGTAAAGAAGGATGTCCCAATCAATAGTGTGCTTCAAATAGAGACAAGACACTTGAGTAGGCAACAAATCGAGGCTCAGATTCATCAAGGATATAGATCACCAATTACACGTTCTTTACCAATAACCTTATGCGTCCCAAGATCACAAAACAAACAATGATTGGGAAAGAACAAAATACAACAATTAAGATCTCTAGTAAGTTTACTTACAGAAATTAGATTGAAGGGCAATTTCGGTAAACTTAACACATGACAAGGTAATAGAAGAGGTAGCTTTGATGGTCCCAGATCCCACAACGTCACATGTTGACCCATCATCTACTGTTACCTGTGAGGGTGTTCTGTATGATTGGAAGATAGAAAATATATTAAGATTACCCGTCATGTTATCTGTAGCACCTAAATCAATCACCTAGTTGTCGACATGCCTTTTTAGAATCAGCAAGGTAGTAACTGAGGTGAATTCTTTAAGATATTCTCGATACTGAGAGAATTCTGCAAACTCATCTGCCGAAACCAAAATTGTCTTACCCTTTTGATTTGTAACTGTATTTTCCCCTTTCTAATTGTTTCTATTTTCAAACTCAAATAATCAAAATGCCGAGATAGGAGAAGCCAACAAACAATCAAGCAAAAAGACAAAAGTCAATACCGATAAAATAATTGAAACAGAGGCTGAAATTCCAAAGTTCAAACAAAGTAACAGGCAATAAAGGAACCAATAATGAAGAACCAACAATATTTATGGGATATTGAATACAAATCAATAATTGCAACAGCACAAAATAAAAAATCAGATCTAAATCGTAGAAAATAAAGGGGAAAATGAACCTAGCAGTGAGGAAAAACCCTCCAAATGGCGCCTCAACATGAAGGAAAATTTGGGGTACCTGAAACTATAGATTCAACACTAGAACAGTAAACCCTGACCAATTTTGTCGGTGCATGCGTCTCCACGTGTCGGTGCGTGAAAGACAGTAGAGAACTTCAAGTGGCGCGTGAAGGCCACTAGCTTAACACCAGACATGGACAATGGACGGTACGATCGAAAACGATGATCCGCCTCCTTCTACTATGGTGGTGACTCAAACTGATTACTTAATAGTGATCTATTAGAAGTTCGAATATACAGAAGCCGACAAACTGAAATAAAACTGATACAAGATCACGAGCATAAGCACTGATACCATGTAACAAAGACTTCTATATAGAAAGGAGAGTTAAAAGGACAACCAAGGATAGATTTAAAATTTCAAATTTATTTTAATAATTAAGAGTATTTTCTGTATTTTATATATATTTTATTATTGTAATAATTATAGAAAAATATTTTTTCATGCTTTTATTTGTCGCGGCTTATTTTTCTTTCAAAAAGCGGGATTCAATGTGACAATTCTTTTTGGGATGGATTAAAGATTGAAGAGTTGTCACCTAACAAATTAAGGTGCGTTAGGGCACAACCTATGTTGCTATTTAGTCTAGTTCACCAGAAGTTCGGGTAAGGGTTCAAATTACCACAAAAGAAAGGTGTTAAGCACCTTTCGAGGTCCACAAAGTTGGTTCCCGATCGAATTCATACTTTACGTGGGAATTTTATATGATAGACAAAGGTCACCTATTTTATAAACTTAATGTAGCTAGGTGATAAGGTAATGAATTAAAAAAAAAATGTATTTAATTATTTCTAATTGCTAATTACCTAAGTGAAGATAGAAACAAAACAAACAATACAAATCAAATGAGCGAGGAGATAGAAATGACACAATTAATATAGCAAAAGGGTTGTCTATATAAGGAACCTAACTAGCCCAAACCAATAAACATATAAAGTAAATAGACGAGAAAAAACAAGTTCAAAAGATCGGACAAAGAATTTATTTTGTTTTATTCGAATCAGTACCCAACTTATTAATCATTACCCGGCCCATCAACCAGCAGCCGGATTATAAACAGATGACAGTGTTGTATGTCGCATTGACGAATTATACTTGGGTAATCATCATCTCCGAATGTCTACCCACCCCCACTTAGGTTGGTTGTTAAATTTAAGAGTGTTCTAAAAAGAAAAGACAAAACTAATGTCTCTAAAATGTCTACTGTCCCAGCCTATCGTCCAAGAGGCATTGGACTTTTCTATTTTAATTTTGGGGTCTAGACAAATAAAACTAGGTATCCTAGTTAGACTCGAAGCGCGTAAAACACGTTGGACACCAAGTAGCACATAATAATCTCGATTAAGCCTCTTGATTAATTAAGAAATTGGTTAAAGTGATTAGCATGCTAAAGCAAATAATTATTTATTTTTTGTAATTAAACCTGTAGGCATGATATCTAGGTGACACAATTGTTTATATGATGAAAGTTAATTGTTATTCATTTCAAGACAACGTCGTAATTTTGTTAAAACAAAAATATGCCAAAGTTAAATAAATATGTTGGGAAATGATAACCGTTAATTCTGTTATGCAAAAAATAATCAAACATGTTATAAATTAGTAAAAATGCTGGAAATTAATTTTAGAATACTAAAAAACGAATTCACATGCTGAAAATAATTAACATGTTGCAGCCTACCATTTTTTGTTACTGAAAACATTTATTACTTCGGAAAATTAACAAAAAAATTACTGAAAATTTATCAAACATGCTGAACATTATTTTAATATAATTGAAAATTCATTTTATATGCTGAAAATTCATTTTAATATACTGAAAATTAATATTGGTATGCTGGAAATTACTGAAAATTAATTTTAGTTTGCTGGAAAAATAGTTTTATATGCTGGAAATTAATTTAAATATACTGAAAATTAATAAAAGACCTAAAAACGTTGAACATTAATCTTTTATACTATCGACTGAATTAGCATGCTTGAACCCAAATTAACATGTCAGAATGTTAATTAAAGTCCTAAAAACAGGATTTCTAGGTGACCAAGTAATTTTGTTATTGATCCTAAATTAAAAGTTTTACCATGATCAAACAAATAAATAAAGAGATCTGTCCAAACTTAAAATGGGTAAGAGAATCAGCAAATAGACACAAGATTTTACCCATATAATATGAGTAAATTAGTATAGAGAAAAATCCTAACTTATCATAACTTTCCCAAAATCAAGCAATCAAACCAATTAGCTGTGAAGCTAGTTCAAATCATACCATAATTAGTTACCAAAGCAGTTCAAATACACATAAGAAGGCCATCACAATTGGAATTTAGAAAGACGGGAATAAACATGTCAAAATTACTTAGATTTGAGAAAAACTGTAATCAAAAGTAAAATTAGGGCTCAAAGACGGTTCACGAAATTACGGTTTTTCAAATATGTAGGTTCATAAACAAGCATTCAATTGCGGTAACTGAGTCAACATTCAAAGTCGAATCTCACAAATTGTAAATCAAAGAATTCAATTCGGGTAATTCACAAACAAGACGAATAAAATATGTAATTAGGGTATTATGAGATCAAACCCGATAATAATCACAACTTTCCGGCAAAATTTTGGTTGGGAATAGTATCGGCATCGACTGGTGAGTCTCTTCGGCGACTGGTCAGTTCGTTGGAGCGTACGATGCGGCGGCAGCGCGGCTGGGGGAGGCTGACGAAGGTCTTTCCGGCTGAGACGGGGCAGCGGCGAAGTTGGATTGCTGGTTGGAGGCGCAACGCTGATTTGGGGTTTCGCCGGTGTTGATGGTGGTGCGGTTGAGTTTGTGGTCGTCCGCGGGAGTAAGCCGGTGGTCGCAGTGTTTTTGGTTTTAGAGAGTGGGAGAGAGAGAAAGGGAGGGTGGCGGCTGAATGAGGGAATGGTTTGGTTTCGAGTCTTGTGTGTATAAAAGGGAAGAGGGGAAAACTTGGTCTCAGCCGTTGGATCAGTTTTGATCAACGACTAAGATTTAAAGTTATGAAAGATTTAAAATTGAGTCAAAATATATAATAATAATAATAATAATAATAATAATAATAGATAATGTATTTGTAAATTGTAAGCCTGCATATTTATGAAAATGATTTAATAAATATTAATAAAATTATGTAAACTATTATATTTGAATTAATAAATTATAAAAAAAATAATAAAAATTAATAAAATAATTTGTATATTTATCAATCATGAATGTGACACGCCAATATCTATTTAATACAAGAATAATGTGTGAAAAATATTAATATTTGAAATTAAATAATTTTAATAAATAGCAGCCTAAGAATACATCGGTAGGTTAAAATTGTGTGACAACACTACTTCTCTACCACATGTGAATATTTATTCATACAAAAACATCTTTTCAAGTTTCTATTTTTCTACCACATGTGAATATCTATTAACATGTCTATTTTATTTTTATTACATCCCACTTAGTAAAAAAATATTTAAAAAATAAATATAAAAATGTTTTTAAAAGAAAGAATTTTGTAAATCTTATTAATTCATTATTTTTATTGATACTTAATGTCTAAATAAATAACGATACATAAAATAGGATGGAAGAATTATTGCTCTATCATATAAATATTTATATCCATGTGGCTATTGTTTTCGCCACATGGACATTAAAAGACATTTCAAGATGATGTTTCTAAAATTAAATTAACTAAAAAATAATAATAATTGTTCTATCACACAAATATATATCAAGGCCGTTATTGTTTTCACCGCAAAATTAATGACACCAACTTTTAGAATTGATATTTCTTCTCTAAACTAGACTAAAAAATAGATGACTCATGGAATAAAAAGCCAAAAGACTCTTCATATTACCCAAAATAAACCCTTCTCTCATCACTGTTCTCAATTCTCACATATCTGTGTGTATGTAAATTTTTTGTACATTCTCATTCAATTTTTTTGGATATTTATTTATTTATTCAATAAGGATAATTTTTATGTTTTTTTTAAGTAGACGTTTTTTGGTTGAATGGATAACTTTTATTTAATTTCAGCATGTGTTTTTGTAAAAATTTACCTGTATTATGTAATTGGCTTTTGAAACTGTAAAACGCAGATAATGTGATACATCCTAAGTCTTGTTTCTCAAAACATTCACAGCTACTGTCTAAGTTTTTTCGCGTTCATAGTGCTTTAGATTAATATATGATGCTTTTTTTCCTTCTTCATCTGAGGCTTTATAACTAAGTTTATTTTTTAGCTAAGTTAGATTTTTTTTAAAAAATATATATATTCCAGTGATACCAAACTTAGATATGCTCATCTTTTAAAAGAAGATTCTAAAATATCACAATAATACCTAACTTTAAGATCTAGTCATTTTTTCTTTACAATATTTTACATATTTATTTCAAAGTTAATTTAATATATACATCTTGAAACTGTCTGTTTTGCAGTTTCATCTCTTCGGTGGTAGTTATTTATACGTCCGAGTATATATTTGACTGTGTGGTAAGTACGACTTATTGAATTTTTTTATTTAATTATAAATATTTTTCTTCATTATTTAATTATAATATAAAACATGAAATGATTATTTTTCTCTGTTAATGAGTGTCTCTTATATTTTGTTAAAGCCACATGTGTCGCATAAATATGCATAAGTATAATTATTACTTGATATGGACGTGTAATGAACTTTTACTTTTATTGTTCTTTTTTTCAAGAATTCATAAAAATATTTGAGCCACAAAAATGTCATGTAATAGAGATTCTAAAACTGATCAAACTATCGAAAAAACAAATGTTGACAAAAATACTAAAAGTCATGAATTATATAGATTGATGTCTCTTGAGAAAAAAAAAGTCTTTTTGCACATCGACGAGCAAGAAGAGCAGAGCTGAAAAGACAACGAGTGTCTGAAAGTTCAATGAACAAAGATTCGACTTCTGCATCAACATTCAGTTGTATTAATGTTTCTGCTGAACAAAGATATCTTTTTAAAAAGGAATCAACAATTCCATCAGAAACAGGTAGAGATAAATAGAGTCATTATTAAATATTACACAAAAGCTATTTAATAATTTTATTAATAATAATATTATACCCTAAAATTAGTATGTCCTCATTTTGGATTTTTTAGTTGCAGGGTATGGTTACATAGAACCTACTTACTTAACTATTGTGCCATTAGAAATGAGTTATATTAAACTAAAAGATGTTCCAAAATGTCAATTCTGTAAAGCAAAAAGATTTGAATTTGAGTCGCCTGCATTTTGTTGTAGCAATGATTCTATTCAATTAACTTCACATGAAATTTAAATAGAATTGAAAAAACTTTCTAAAAAAAAAACAGAGGAATCAAAATATTTTCGAACTTATATTAGAACATACAATAACATATTTGCGTTCACGTCTCTCGGGGTATCTTATGGAAAAAAAAAGTTAGTAAAAAAATAAAGGTATTTATATTTTTCGGGTTCAAGGACAAATGTATCATTTCATTAATGACCTGATTCCTGCAGATCAAAAAGGCAAAAATTTGCAGCTATATTTCTTTAATAGTGAAAATGAAGTAAGAAATCTAATGACATGTACAAATAAATTAAATGAGTTTATCGTTAAAAATTTGATGGATATACTAAAAAATAATTCATACTCAATGTTTATAAAATCTTTGATTGATGTTTCATGACTATCTAATTTTTATATTGCACTTAAGTGTGATTCTGATTTAGATCAACGAATATATAACTTACCGACTGTAACAGAAGTTTAAGGCATATAGGTTGAACAAGATATTAATAATTCTATTACTACGCCACATATCCAAATATATACAAAAAGTGATTAAAGTCAATTGGTAAGTTATTATTATGGTTGTTATGATCCATTATAATATCCTTTATTATATTCATATGCTCAAAATGATTGTCATTGTGGTATTAAAAAAATTAAGCATTCCTCTAACACATTTATACAAATATATTGTGAGCAAGAACAATTACTAAATGTAATGCATATGTCTTCAATTGATAGACTTCTTAATATGGAAGCTGAAGTAATGCAAAAAGAAAAACGAAAAAAAGACACTGTCTTTTGTCGTGAATATTATTGTTACAAATTATAAATAAGAGAAGATGTAAATATAATCTTACATTCAGGAAGATTATTTCAACAATACATAGTAGATGAATGGATAAAAATTGAAAGTCAAAGATTAGACTTTGCTTCTTTTAATTAAGATTTATTTAGAGTAGATATATTAGAAATTTTTTTAGATATTTTATGTCGTAGAGAAGGAGAAGCGTCAAAAAAGGGAAAACAATGCATACTTCATTTAAGCTTTATCTGAGGCCCATGGAATATGAGAGGCGGTATATGGATGCTATTGCATTAGTACAAGATTTTGAAAAACCTGATATATTCCCGCAACTCTTCAAAACGTATGCCAATTGTATTAAAAATAGGACAAAGTCCCAACCGTTTCGGCAAAGGACTTGAAATTTGGCCATGCATGTACACCCCATCGCGTTGGTGGTAGTATTGACAAGAGCAACACTATGCGTCGAGATCGCGTCGACTCACTGGAATTAGCCTCCAAAATTTTGGTTAAGCGTTGAACGTCCCTTTTTTTTCTCATATTTTTTGTAGTGTATTTTCAATGAATTGCAAGCCTTTTTATCATTAATATATTACCATATTCAGCTCACAAAGCTTCCTACATAATTGCACACCACATATTAAAAATCAAAACAACACAATATCCTCAACGATGAATCAAAACAAGAGCTAAAATAAGGCTAATTCACAATGATCATCACTTATTATTCCACCTCTTAACTTAATCAAGTTGCACTTTGCACATTAGAAACAAGTTATTCCACTCATAATTACACATTTAAAATATTTGGAACAAGTTAAACACATTAGAATCCAACGAAACCAACTAGGCACACATCTAGCTCAAGCTAGTAACACTAGTCTTTCGGGTTGAACTCTAAATAACTTAATTAAGTACAAATTTATTTAAAAAATACGTTGAATATTATAAACACACACTTGGATACTTATATACTTATTTATATTATATTAACACATAAATCAAATGAATTATTCTCAAAACAAGGCTAAATAGGTTAGAATAGTGACGCTAGAATGTATAAATACACCCAACATCACCCGGCCTCCTTGGATGTCCTGGTCGATTTTCAACCCACAACACGCTCGGACCCTGGTCCCACCCCCAGAACCATGGGTTATAACACACTGATTTGGCATCAAAATGCCCCATTCGTGCTGTTTTACCCGTTTGACCAACCTAATGGCCTGGCCGACTCCAACGGCCCAAACTACGCCGCTCCCTAGCTTCTCTGTCAAGTCCTGATTGATTTTTGGCCCACAGCACTTCCGAACCTCAGGTCCACCCCTAGAACCGTGGGCTATATAACACCGATTTGGCCCAAAAATGTCCCATTTATGCTGTTTTACCCGTTTGACCACCCAAATGGACTCCCCGACCGCAATAACCCACACTAGGCTACTCCCCAGCCTCTCTGTTATGCCCTGATCAATTTTTGCCCTACAGCATGCCAGACACCGGGCCTACCCCTAGAACTGTGGGTTATAGCAATATCGATTTTGCCCGAAAATGACCCATTTAGGCAATTTTGCTCATTTGATGACTCAAATAGCCCCGCCGACCCCAACGACCCTTACTAGGCTGTTCTTCATCCTCCCTGTCATGCCCTGGTTGATTTTTGGCTCACAGATCACTTAAAAATCGTGCCGAACTTCGAAACTGTGGTCTATAACACATTGATTTGGTCCAAAAATGCCCCGTTAGTGCTATTTTGCCCGTTTAGCCACCCAAATGGCCCTGCCAACCCCAACGGCCTCTAAAAGGCCACTCCCCAGCCTCCCTATCATGTCCAGGTTGATTATCGACCCACAACACATGCGGACCCCAAACGCACCCCTGGAACTGTGGGCTATAGCATACCAATTTGGCTGAAAAATGCCACGTTCGCACTATTTCACCTATTTGATCATCCAAATGACCCAACCGACCCAATCAACCCATACTATGCCACTTCTCATCCTCTCTGGCACGCCTCGTTTGATTTTTATCCCACAACACGCTCGTAACCCTGAGCCCCACCCCTAAAATCGTGGGCTACAACACATTAATTTGACCCAAAAATGTCCTGTTCATGCCGTTTCACCCATTTGATAAGCCAAATGGCCCCGCCGACCCCAATGTCCCATACTAGGCCTCTTCCCAACCTCCCTGGCATGCCCCAGTTTATTTTTAGCCCACAGAATGCTTCGACCTCGGACCCACCCCAGAATCGTGGGCTATAGCATATCAATGTAGCCCAAAAATGCCCTGTTTGCATCGTTTTGCCCGTTTGATTGCCCAAATGGCTCCGCCAATCTAAAAATCCCATACTAGGCTGCTCTAAAGTCTCCCAAGTATGCCCTGATCTATTTTTGGCCAACAACATACACAGAACCCGGTCGCACCTTCAGAACCGTAGGCTATAGCATATCGATTTGGCCTAAAAATGGCCTATTCGCTCTATTTCGCTCCACCGACCCCAACGACCCATACTAGGCCACTTCCCCGCCTACCTATCATGCTCCAGTCAATTTTTAACCAATAACATGCCTGGATCCTGGGCCCACCCTCGAAACCGTGAATTATAGCACACCAATTTGACCCAAAAATACCCCATTTATGTCGTTTTGCCCGTTTGGCCACCCAAATAGCGCATCGACCCCAACGGCCTACACAAGGCTTCTCCCCAGCCTCCCTGTCATGCACCGATTGAGTTTTGACCTACAACACACTCGAGCCCTGGGCCCACCTGTGGAACCGTGGGCTATAGTACACCGATTTAGCCCAAAAAATGTTCCATTTATGCCGTTTTGCCTATTTGACCTCCCAAATATCCCTGAAGATCCCAACGACCCACACTAGGCTGCTCCCAAGCCTCTCTAGCATACCTCAGGTTATTTTTGTCCTATAGTATGCCCGAACCTCGGGTCCACTGATCTGAGGTGATTTTATGCACCTTAGTGTTATTATCCTAGCTGATTTGGCCTTGTTTTGAGGACTAATTGTGTTCTTAATATGTTAATAATAATCTAATTGTGCATCTAAGTTTTTAAATATGTGATTACATTGTTTAAAGTGCTTTCAAAATAAGTTTATACTTAATTTGGTCACTTAGAGTTCAAACGAGAAAACTAGTGTTACTAGCTTGAGCTAGGTGTTGTTCTAGCTGATATCATTTGATTCTAATGTATTGCATGAGTTACTAAAGTTATTATTGTGTAATTATGTGTGGATCAACTTGTTTATAATGTTTAAAGTGTAATTGAAACAAGCCAAGAGTCAAAACAATAAGAGGGAGATTAATTGGGCAAGACTAGTCTTAGCTTGAGTTTCTCGTTCGCCATTATGGATGTTGTGTTTGTTTTGAGCTCTAATACATGGTATTTGATGTTATAGTATGCTTTCTGAGTTGATTTAGATGATATACGAAGGATATACAAGCTGTAAATGAAGTGTAAATAACACCACAAAACTTGGGATGAAAGACAAATGCACAAAGTAAAGTTGGACGTCAAAAATAGAATTCCAGTGAAGCCTTGCGATGGAGGCGTGTCGCGCCCCACACTCTAGTGGAATAAGTGGCGTGTCGCAAGCCTCATTATAGTGGTGAATTTCGACCTCTAGTCCTTAGAAATGGGTGGTGCATCGCGAGGCATATGCTCGAGCCAGCAAAATTCCCCTGCTATTAATATAACACTTTAACACATTATTAGACTCTTTTGGGCGTCTTGGAGCTTGGAGAGGGGCTTCTCAACACTTTAAATAGGGTTTATTGCTTTTACTTTAGATTATTTGTGGATTATATCATGTATTCATTGATCTTGATTATGATTATGTCCATTAGTGGCTAAACGCCCCCTTTCCGATGTTAAGGCCAAGAACATGTTTACTTTCGCTTTGAATTGAGTTTGTTTGGATTGATTATCATACTTAGATTTTTGTTTATCCTTGTTATCATTATTTTAAGGATTTGCAACCCTTAGAATACATATATTGTCGACCTTGTGAGCTCCGGAGGGGAACAGAAAGATAAAATGTGGGGATAAATAGAGATAGGTTCTTATTCTTTTATGGAATAAGGAATTTGAATTAGCGACTAGTATAGGGATATACCTAGAATCCTTGCTTGGTTCACATGTAGGATGACATCTTAATGCATATAAATGGATTATTACATCCCCTCTCAATGTTTTAGTTATAATTTCTAGTTAGGTAGAAGGTTAGAGGTCGGGAGACCATGATCATATGATAAACCCTACGAATCAACAACCAAGATAAGTAATCTAACGAATGATGTTCAATAGCAAAGTATGATTGTTCGTAGTGATTTAGCCCTAATTTCTTATCCATTGATTGTCCAAAGTCTTTACTTTTCTACATAATTTTAGTTTACTTTTAGTTTATAAACTTCTAAAACTCTTTTGGTTATGTTTGTACCAATTTCATCTCAATAGTTAAACTAGAATTGGTTAATTGCTTAACATAAGTCTCTGAGGGATCGATATTCGGCTTTATTTAAGGCCACTGTATTACTTGTTGAGACCACGTACACTTGCATGTGCGCTTCGACGCTTCACCTAGCCCTAGAACTGTGGGCTATAGCACACCGATTTGGCCCAAAAATACTCCGTTCATGCCATTTCACCCGTTTGACCACCCCAATGGCCCCGCCGATCCCAACGTCCCATAATAGGTTGGTACCCATCCTCTTTGTCATGCCTCAGTTGATTTTTGGCCCACAGCAGGCCCGAACCCCAAGCCCACCCCCGAAATCGAGAACTATAGAACACCGATTTGGCCTAAAAATGCCCTTGTAGCGCCGTTTTGCCAGTTTGACCATCCAAATGGATTCGTCAACCCCAACGAATAGACTATGCCATTTCTCAGCCTCCCTGGAACATCCCGATTGATATTTGGCCCACAACACACCTAGAACACTGGCCCACCCCCAAAACTGTGGGCTATAGCACCCCGATTTAGCCCGAAAATACTCCGTTCGCACCATTTTGGTCGTTTGACCACCCAAATGGCCCCGCCAGATCCAATGGCCCATACTAAGATGCTTTCCATCCTCCTTGGCATGCTCCAATATATTTTTGGCCCACAACACACCTGGAACCTTGGACCACTCCAGGAACCGTGGTCTATAGCACATTAATTTGGCTTGAAACTGCCCCGTTCATACCGTTTCGCCTGTTTAACCAACCAAATGGCCCGCTGACACTAACAGGCCATACTAGGCTACTCCTCGGCCTTGCTGGCATGCCCCAAATAGTTTTTGGTCCACAACACTGATATAGTATGGCAACACGATACTTTCGATGCTTAAAACTACAAATTTCTGTGTGAACTTAGGATATATTATTAGATATGAGACACTTTGGTATATATATCAGGTAAAATAGGTTTACAATAGTGTTTGAACAAAAAAAGAGGAAAAAAACCTGAAAAAGACCTATTTTGATCAGGATACGAGTCAGCTCTTGAGTCATAAATATTTGATACGACTCATAAGTTGAATCATATGCACAACAGAACCAACAACCAATCTAAGGAACCAAGTATGAAGAAGATACAACTCAAGTATCCAAGTTGTAAGTTGGGATACGAGATGTACAGAGCAGTCGTAAGCATAATAGAACCTAAGCTACCATCCAGGAGTTAAAGTCTCAGAAGTATACAAGTCGAACGTCTGAGTACGACTCGTATAGGGAAGTCGTACACAAACTAGTGTCCAGAACTTGGAAATACTAAAGTCACAGGTGGATATGAGCAAAGTACACGAGTCATACACTCAGGTACGACTCGTAAGCTAAATTCATATGCTTAACAGGAAGTTGAAGCCATGGGAGAACAGACACTGGAACAGATATGAGAAGGCTGGGTACGACTCGTATGATGTCGATATGAGTGAAGATCGAGTCGTACCTACTGCCGACATAACTTTACCTTTCTTATTTTTAATAAGATTTTAATGATGTTTTGAGATACTATAAATACCCCAGGGTTTATATTTTATTAGGTTACGCTCTTTTATATTATTTCACATATTATTACATACTTTAAAATTATTCTTGAGATTTTGGGTATTTATTCAGTACAAGACTTTGGAGTTTAATCATCTTATTCTTGTGTAATTGATTTTATGTATTCTTTATTGATGATCATGGTTTCTTGAACAAACATAAGTGGCTAATATCCTTGACTAAGGTTGTAGGAACCCTAACGGATTAACTATGTAGAGGAAGTGTGATACTCATCTGTTCTAGGGCTATGCATGTATCTTAATATTCTTCATGATAATTAATCTCAAGTTGCTGCAGTATCTTGAGATGCTTGTATTCGTTTCCATCCTCACAAGGGAGTTTGCAATTGGGAAAAGAAGTTAAGACTGTGATTTGAGATTTCTACCTCCACCTTTTAGTCCCCATGTCTTATCTAATCACATTATCCCAAAAGGAGTAGTGAACTGAGGTCGTAGCAAGTAGCAACAAGGCGACGCCCTGAGATTTAACTAGTAAAGGGTGAGATTTATCTTTGTACCCATAAGGCGGCTGATAATACCTATCTTGTAGACATTGTATGCAAAACAATAGAATAGTTGGGTTGATCATGAGAAATTTAAGTAGTTGAGAGACCAGGGGGAACATAATCCTAGTGTTCGTTTATTATTGTCTACAACTCAAAAGCACTCAATATTTTGTTACTACTTGCGATTGATACTAAAATCCCCCATTTACTTTCCTATACTACTCATGGATTACATCAAGTCAAACAACTGTTCACATTTTCCTTGTCGGTTCGACCCCAACCTAGTTAGGTTATTATATTTGCAATCGACCGCAATATACTTCAATTCGAAGTATAGTTTTAGGTAACATAAATCACTCCCAAACCCTGAGCCCACCCCTAGAATCGTGGGCCTATAGCACACTAATTTGGCCCGAAAGTGCCCCGTTCGCGTTGTTTCGCTCGCTTGATCACCCAAATGGCCTCGCTGCCCCAACAACACACATTAAGATGCTTCCCAGCCTCCCTATCATGCCTCAATTAATTTTCGTCCCACAACATAACCGAATTCAGGGCCCACCCCTAGAACCGTGGGCTAAAGCACACCGATTTAGCCCAAAAATGCCCTATTTCTGCCGTTTTACCTGTTTGACCACCCAAATGGCCCTGATAACCCCAACGGACCATACTAGGCCACTCTCCAGCCTCCCTGACATGCCTTGATTGATTTTTGATCTATAAAGTCTCTAAACCCCAATCCCACCCCTAAAATTGTTGGCTATAGCAAATCGATTTGGCCCAAAAATGTCCCGTTCATGCTGTTTCACCCTTTAGACCACCCAAATGGCCCTGCCAACCCCAACGACCCATACTAGGTTACTTTATATCCTCTTTAGCATGTTCCAGTTAATTTTTAGCCTATAAAATGCTGGACCTCGAGCCCACCCCTAGATTCATGGGCTATAGCACATCGATTTGGTTCGAAAATACCCATTTGCGCCATTTCACCCGTTTGACCACCTAAATGGACCCGTTGACTCCAACGACCCATACTAGGTCACTTCTCAGCCTCTATAGCATGACTTGGTCTATGTTTAGCCCATCGTATTCCCGAACCCCGGGCTCACCCCCAGAACCGTGGGCTATAATATATTAATTTGGCCTGAAAATATCTCGTTCATGCTATTTTTCCTGTTTGACCCATACTAGGCCACTTTCTAGCCTCCATAGCATACTCGGTCAATTTTTGGCACACAACATGCTCGAACCCTGGGCTTACACCCAGAATCCTGGGCTATAGCACACCGATTTGGCCCAAAAATATCCCGTTTGACCATCCAAATGGCCTCTCCGAGCCTAACTTCCCACACTATGCCGCTCCCCATCCTCTCTAGCACACATCGGTCAATTTTTGACCCACAAAACGCCTGTATCCCTAGCCCATCCTCAGAACTGTGAGTTATAAAAATTAATTTGGCCCTTAAAATGCCCTATTCGCGCTGTTTCTCCTATTTGACCAGGAAAATCACCCCGCCGACCCCAACGACCCATATTTAGAAGCTCCCCAGCCTCGTTGGGAATATTTATGCATTCTAGCATTGCTATTCTAGCCTTTTTAGCCTTATTTTGAGGATAATTTGTTTGCTACATGTGTTGATAATGATATAAATATGCATCTAAGTGTCCAAGTATGTACTTACAATGTTTAATAGTGTTTTCACACAAGTTTGTAATCAATTTGATCATTTAAAAGTCAACCAAGAAAACTTGTGTTACTAGCTTGAGTTATGTGTTTGTTTAGTCTATTGCGTTAGAGTCTTTTATGCTAATGAGTTCCTAAGGTCCTTAGAGTGTAATTATATGGGAAAAATTTATTTGTAATGTTATAAGTTCAATTAGATTAAGTCCTGAGTCAAAACAATAAGTTGAAGATCAATGTGAATTTGTCTAGTCTTAGCTCGTTTTTTAGTCCACCGTTGTGGCTATTGTGTTGTTAAAATATCTAATATGTGGTATGTGGTTATGTAGGATGTTTGGTGAGATGAATATGGTGATATATTGATAAGGTAAAAGCTGGAAATTATGTGAAAACATCACACAAAGGCTTGGAGTAAACCACGAAAGCATGAGATGAATCATGACGAAAGACGATGTAGTGGAGCATGTCACCGCGATTGGGTGATTATAGCAATGGCATGGACAGCGCATTGCGATAATAGAATAATTAGAATTTGTCAATTCTAGTAACTCACTGCGATTACACTGCATCACGAGCTAGTAGCACACTCTAGCGCGATGCAATGACGATTAAAAGCAAAAAACTATGCCCAGCTGGAAAATAACAATGTGGAAACCTAATCCCATTCGGTTTATGAGTTGTCTACTATAAATATAACGTGTTATATTCCATTTTGGACAACTTGGAATGGCTAGGAGTATTGAGAAGGCTACTACAACTTTATCTTAGGTTTTATTCTTTAATTTAGTTACTTTATGGTTTTAACCATTTGTACAATTATTTGGATGTTGATTATGGCTATGAGTGGCTAAAAACTCCCTTTCTGGGGTTAAAGCCAAGAACTTGAGTACTATTATTTTGAATTAATTTCATTTGATTTGCTTATCAATATTGGTTGTTTGTTTATTCTTGATTTAACTATTTGATGGATTGATCACCTGAAAAATACATATATTATCGACCTTGTGATCATGGGAGAGGGAATAGGGAGATCGAATGTAGGGATTTACTGGGGTTCTTATTTCTTTATAAAATAAGAAATTTGAATTAGCATCTAGGAAAGAGATGTATCTAGAAGCCTGACTTGATTCACATGTAGGATGATAGCTTAAAGAACTTAATTGGATTATTACATCCCTGTTCAACGATGTAGTTGTAATGTCCAAATTAGGTAAATGATTAGAGGTCGGGAGACCATGATCATGCAAATAACCTTACAAATCAACAACAAAGATAAGCAAGTTAAAGAATGAAGTTCAACAACATAGTATGATTGTTCAAAGTGCTTTAACCATGGGATTTACTCCATTGATTGTTTCAAGATCTTTACTTTATGCATTGCTTACTTTACTTTAGTTTACACTATTCCAAACTCTTTTTGGTTACCTTTGCATCAAATTAATCTTAGAGGTTAAACTAAAGTTGGATAGTTGTTGAAGCAAGTCCCTGTAGGATCGATACTTAGCTTTTTTTAAGGCCGCTCTACTACTTGGTAGACCGCGTATACTTGTGTGTGTGCTAGGACGTTGTCAAGTTTTTGGCGCTGTTGCCGGGGACTTGAAATTTGGAAACTATTTTATTTTTAGTTTTGATTTTTTTGATTACTTTGGTGCTTTACACTTAGTCTTGGTTTTGTTATTGTAGGAAGCAGGTTTTTAGGTTAATAAGCTGGCAAGGGATCAGGAGTTGGTTCAACCCAGCCCTGAGCCTGAGCAACACTTTTACTAAAGAAGGAGAGAAGCAATCCCTCTCCCTCAAATTCCTTAAATCCAAGAAGTCCAAGAGAATCCTGCTTAAATGGCTCAGGAATAACAAGCCCGCAGGACAGTTTGTGAAGTGGCAGTCCCATTTTTCATAAACTTGACTTTCCTAATTCAAATACTGGCTGTTGGAGGGAACTTCAAGTTAAAGAACAACATGGTGAATCTTCTAATCAATAGTGGATAGTTTGCAAGACTTGTACACGAGGATCCATAAGTCCACTTGTAGAATTTCATCGAGCTCACTGACACATTCATCCCGATAGGTGTGGCTAGAGATTTCGTAAGGCTGACACTCTTTTCCTATACACTGTTGGAGGAAGCAAAGAGGTAATTGAATGAGGAGCCAACGAATTCAATCATGACATGGGATGATTTAGCCCAAAAATTCCTAATCTGTTTTTTTCCATCTGGCAAGACTACGAGACTTCGTAGTAAGATAGTGAGCTCCAAACAGAGGCTAGATAAAAATCTATATCATGCTTAGGAATGCTTCAAGGCTTTTCTTGGGGACTATCCACTTCACCAATAGTACAATGAGGTACTTGCTCATACTTTTGTAGAAGTACTTGATCATAATACAAAGATTTTTCAAGATTCAGCCACAGGTGGTCAAGTATTAGAGTTGACTTATATTGATTTATATATATTATTGAACCGCATAGCACAAGGAAATCCTGAGTGGAATTCATATTCTAAAAGTTCCACGAAAAGAATTATAGGTATATTAGAGGTTGACCAATCCACTGTCATATCTACTTAGATCTCTGCATTGCAAAACCAAATAGGCAGTCTAAAATTAAGAGTAGCATAACCTGCAGCCACAGTCAATACAATCTAACAAGCTATAGGTTGGTGTGAAATTTACGGTAATAGTGCCATTCAGTGGCTACGTGTGCTTCCAATCCAGAGTCGATAATGTATGTGGGCAATGCTCAAAGGCCAAATTATGGTAATGCCTACAACATGAAGTGGCAGACTCAACCATTGAATAAGCCTTGGAACACTCAATCATAGCAAATTCAAAAACTACAAGCACAAGAAAGCCAGTCAACTAACAACTTGGAAGAGATGTTGAAGCAGGTTCTAGCTAATCAGACACAGTTGGAAGTAGATTTAAAGAACCAGAAAGTGCCCCAGAGAATCTTAGAGTTGCAGTTGGGACAGTTACAATAAGCATTAAATACCAGGCCTCAAGGTGGATTGCCAGGAGATACAGAAAATACAAAACAAGTCATGGCAATCACTTTAAAGAGTGGTAAAGATCTTCATAGAGAACCATCAAAGACAACTAAGGAGGTAGATGCAGATTTGATCCCCCACAAGTTTCCAAAAAAGTTGCTGAAAATTTGAGAAAGTTTGAGTACTCGAAAGAAAAAGTTGCTAAAGAAGTGAAAAAGATACCACAACTTTCTTTCCCTCACAAGAACAAAAAATCAAAGGAGGACACATATTTTTAGAAGTTCTTTGACACGTTAAGAGAGCTTTATATTAACCTTCCTTTTTTAGATATTTTGTAGGGTATGCCCAAGTATGCTAAGTACTTGAGGGATATGGTGGCTAATAAGGTAAAGTGGTAGGAAGTTGAAACGGTAGCACTCACTGAGGAGTGCAATTTTTTGGTTATTCAAAAGATGCCAAAAAGGCTTAAGGAACCTGGGAAGTTTACTCTCCCCATTCGGATTGGAAACAGCGAGGTAGTTCAGGCACTTAGTGATTTAGGGAAAAGTATCAACTTGATGCCCCTATCTTTGTTCGACATATTTGGTTTGGGGAATCCTAGACCGAGCTTTGTACTTCTGCAGCTGGCAAATGAGATCATAGTCTATCTTGAAGGAGTGATAGAGGATGTCCTCATAAAGGTTGGTAAATTTATTATTCCTATTGACTTTGTTATTCTAGATTTTTAGGCAGATGAATAGGTACCAATTATCTTAGGACATCCATTTTTAGCGATGGGTGGAGCTTTAATTAATGTGAGAGAGGGTATGATCACAATAAGGTTAGAGGATGAAGAAGTGGTTTTCAAAGTTTACAAGCCACTTAACACACTATCCCACTATAAAGACTTATGCATGATTACTATTATTGAAGGGGATAAGTATGGGATGGTTAGTTCGCCAAAGACCTCTTCGGATACCCTCATTAAGCACCTTAATCCACAACCACCTAAACTAGACATGATGCAAGTTGATGAGCCTGAAAGTCTAAAGTTAAAGAAATAGATGAACTTGAGAGGGCACACTATGAATTAGAAGATAGCCTCCAAGGGTGAGGAAAAGGATGAAGGATTTTGGTTAAGTTGAGTTGGGTCGTGCCGCAACACTAAATCAGGCGCTGCTTGGAAGGCAACCCAAGTTAAGTAGGTAGGTTTTGTTTTTAGTTTTTTTGTAGTTTTTACTTCACGTAGTTTTTGTTTTGTTAAGTCACAGGTTGATGGGAAGTCTGAGTACAAGAAATCTGAGCTAAGGAGCATGGCGAAGACTGAGTGTGGGGTCATCGGACCTTCTTGATGCAAAAAAATGCATTTAGCTAAACCTAGAGGCCTCAAGGAGTATTTCTATCTCTTACTTTAAAAGTACACTTTGGGGACAAAGTAGATTTTAACTGAGAGGGGAGGAATTCCCATTTTTGTGCTCAATTTAAATTTTTTTATGTAAGATATTCTTGTTGGTACTATAAGTGACTACATGATGCAAGTATTTTAGCTGTATAAGTATGTTGAGTTGTGCGAACTACTACTTTTGAGACTCCTAGGCTCAAGTTTGTGACATGTGTACTTATTGGCTTAAATTTGAATTCATGCTATTATTTGGTTGTGTATAGGTTTTCTTGATTTTTAGGAGCTGCTACTGGTAGTGTTTTGCACTATTCTTGTTGAGATTCCTATTTCTTAGCGTCTTAGCTGATTATCTGGGTGTGGGTGTCAAATTTCTTGTTGATTGGTTACTATGTAATAGTGTTTTACGTGTGAATATTTTTATTGTTCTTAGTGGGTATTGTTCTTAGTGATTTTGGAGTGTGTTACCTTGTCTGATTACTATTACTTGATTGACTAGCATATCCCTTAACTGTGATAGTATTAGCTCCCAATATTGACTACTGTTTATTAAAATTTGTGTTATATTATTGGTTTTGTTGCTCTCTATCTATTATAGATTGTGTCTGCATCCCTAGCTCCTTTATTGACTTCATTTTAACTAGTGTGCCCTTTTTACCTTATCTTGATCCCCCTTTGTTGCATAGTGGTTGTGATTGAAGATGGTAGAATAGGGTCATGTCATAAGTCGGGGTCAGGGTCAGGAGGTATTGGGTCTGGGTCGGGTCTAGGATCGAGTTTCGGGTTAGGGGATAGGGGTAGTAAGGTTAGGTAGGATAAGAGAACTTTTAGGTTGTGAGTTGGGTCTTAGAACATCGTTACTTTATAGGGTAAGTCTATAGAGCTGGTGAAGATTCTTAGAAAGAGAAGGGTTAGTGTAGCGTGTGTCCAGGAAACTAAATGGGTAGGCACTAAAGTGAGAGATGTGGATGGATATAAGTTGTGGTACTCGGGTAGCGTGAGATATAGAAATGGGGTAGGTATCTTAGTAGATAAATATCTTAGAGAGCAGGTGGTAGAGATAAAGAGAGTTAGTGATAGACTGATGTCTATTAAGTTGTTCATGGGAGGGTTTTCGGTGAACGTTATTAGTGCCTACACCCCGCAAGTAGGTTTGGATGAAGAGGAGAAGAAGGAATTCTAGGAGGTTTTAGATGAGGTGGTGAGGAGCATCCCAAACACTGAGAAGTTTTTCATAGGAGGGGATTTCAATGGGCATATTGGCTCTTTGTCGAGAGGGTATGATGATGTGCATGGCGATTTTAGTTTTGGTGAGCGAAATGAAAGAGGAGCTTCTCTATTGGATTTTTCTAAGGCTTTTGGGTTGTGGATAGCAAATTTGAGCTTTTCAAAGAAGGAGGATCACCTTATTATGTTTTGTAGTTCAGTGGTCAAGACTCAGATAAACTTTTTGCTGCTTAGAAAAGGGGATAGGGCGCAATGTAAAGACTATAAAGTCATACCTAGTGAGAATCTCTCGACTCAATATAGGTTGGTGGTGATGGACTTGGTTATCAATAAGGGCCAAAAAAAAGTGGGGAGGCACGACCCAGGATTAAGTGGGGTAGCTTGACTTTGGCTAGTGCTTTAGAGATGGAAGAGAAGTTGAAGAGTATGGGGGCTTGAGAGAGTAGAGGGGGTGTGGATAATATATGGGAGACGACTGCTAGTTGCATTAGAGAAACTGCTAGAGAGGTGTAAGGATGACGAGGAAAGGCAGAAGAATAAGAAGGAGTATAAGGTAGCTAGAAGAGAGGCTAAGTTAGCGGTTACAATGGTTAAGACAACAACTTTTGAGAGTTTATATATAGCTTTAGAGGAGAAAGACAGAGATAAGAAGTTGTATAGGATGGCCAAGGCCAGGGAGCGGAGGGCTTATGACCTTGACCAAGTAAAGTGCATCAAAGGAGAGGATAGTATAGCGTTGGTTGAGGATGTCCTCATTAGAGAAAAGTGGCAGTTCTATTTTCATAAACTTTTGAACAACGAGGGGACAAAGGTTCTGTGTTGGGAGAATTGGAGATATCTGAGGAGGGTCGCAATTATAGCTGTTGTAGGCGTATCGTAGTTGAGGAGGTCAAGGGAGCTATTCGCAGGATGCAGAAGGGTAGGGCGATGGGGCCAGATGAGATTCCAGTTGATTTTTGGAAGAGCACTAGCGGGGCAGGTCTAGAGTAGTTTACAAGGTTGTTTAACATTATCTTTAGAGCTACTAAGATACCTGAAGCGTGGAGGTAGAACACGATGATTCCAGTGTATAAGAACAAGGGAGACATTCGGAGTTGTAACAACTATAGAGGTATTAACTTGTTGAGTCATACTATAAAGGTTTGGAAAAGGGTGGTAGAGTTGAGGATAAGGAGAATCGTGAATATCTCTGAAAAATCAATTTGGTTTCATGTCTGGTCGCTCGACCACTGAGGCCATTCACCTTGTGAGAAGATTAGTGGAGTAGTTTCGAGAGAGAAAGAAGGACTTACACATGGTATTTATTGGTCTAGAGAAGGCATATGACAAAGTTCCCAGGAAGATTTTGTGGAGATGCTTGGAAGCTAGAGGGGTGCTCGTGGCATACGCTAGGTCAATTCAGGATATGTATGATAGTGCAAAGACTCGTGTGAGGACGGTAGGTGGAGATTCAAAGAACTTCACAATTTTGATAGGGTTGCATCAGGGATCGACTCTTAGCCCATTTCTTTTTGCCTTGGTGATGGATGTTTTGACTCGACATATTCAAGGGGGGTGCCTTGATATATGTTATTTGTAGATGGTGTGGTTTTGATCGACGAGACTCAGAGTGGAGTTAATGATAAGTTGGATATTTAGAGATAAACACTTGAATCTAAAGGTTTTTGGTTAAGTAGAACCAAAAAGGAGTACTTAGAGTGTAAGTTCAGTGTTATGTCGCAAGAAGATGGAGTATTTGTGAATCTAGACTCTCCGGTTATCTAGAAGAGGGAGAGTTTCAAGTATCTGGGCTCTATAATTTAGGGTAATGGTGAGATTGATGAGGATGTCATGCATCGTATTGGGGCAGAGTCGTTGAAATGGAGGCTCACTTCGGGAGTCCTTTATGATAAGAAGGTGCCCCCGAAGCTTAAAGGTAAGTTCTACAGAGTGGTAGTCCAGACGGCTATGTTGTATGGAGTGGAGTGTTGTCCAGTTAAGAACTCCCATATCCAAAAGGTGAAGGTAACGAATATGGGAATGTTGCGATGGATGTGTGGACATACCAGGAAAGATAGGGTAAGGAATAATATTATTCGGGAGAAGGTGGGAGTTGTCTCGGTGGAGGATAAGTTGTGAGAAGTAAGGCTACGTTGGTTTGGGAATATGATGAGGAGGGGCCCTGATGCTCCAGTGCAAAGTATGAGACTCTGGCTATGAATGGTTTTAGGCGGGCTAGAGGTAGACCGAAAAAATATTGGAAGGAGGTGATTAGGCATGATATGGAGCTATTACAGCCTACAGAGGATATGACCCTTGATAAGAAGGTGTGGAGAATGCGGATTAGGATAGAGGGTTAGGGGTGGGAGCGCGGTGGTAGTAAAATGGGAGTTTCTGGTTCGTAGTGTTGTGGCTGTAGTTTTTGGGGCTAGTGGTGTTGGCTTTTTTGCATCCCGTATTAGTTTATTATGCACTTATCTTTTGTGTTTGTTATACTGTTAGTTTCTTTTGTGTACCATACTAGTTTATATGCGCTTACTTTTTGTATTTGTTATACTGTTATTGGTCCTAATTCAGGGGTCTATCGGAAACAACCTCTCTACTTCTCGTGAAGTAGTGGTATGGTCTGCATACACTCTACCCTCCCTAGACCCCACTAGGTGGGAATACACTGGGTATGTTGTTGTTATTATTGTGTTTGGTTGAGAGTCTATGATGATCATATGGGAGTTGAGCATGTACCATGTGCGTGTAAAGTATTTGTATGTTCCTTGTTGCATATGATGTCTAGAACTTTCCCGATGTATGTGCAAAGGGAAATAAAGAATGTGAGTTTAGGAGATGATATAGGCATTTCTTTGATAGCCTTGTTTTATATCGTCTTTTTGACCTACCTTTGTGCATGATCCTAGAAAACCCCATTGAGCCTTTAGCTTTTTCTTTGGCAGCCTCATATGTAGCCTAATCCATTCTTTGTTAGACCTCGATTTGATTCAAAGTGGGCACTTTAATAAAAAATTAATTGAGTAAGGAGTTTGAGAAATAAGAGGAGAAAGGGCAAATTGAAGCCCCTAAAGAAATAGTTATTGGTGTTCAAAAGAATTGTTATGTGTTATGGTGGAGAGTTGAGTAATTAAAAGAATAAAAAATTGTTTAAATTGAAGGAGTTGTGTATAGAATATTCCCATCATAATATCTATAAATGAGCTTAATAAGATGGGGTGAAAAACAAAAGAATGGGGTAGACAAAAATGGTGAAATTTGGTTGTTGGAGATTGGTTTTAATAGTAAAAAGTGATGTGTTAAAGTGCTCAGGGAAGCTAGTCACTATTATTCCAAAATAGTTCCTACCTATCTCTTAGCCTACATTACAACCCGAAAAAGACCTATTTGATCTTAAGCTTCATTATTCTGATATTAGTAGAGCACTACACTAAGGGCAAACCTATGGTTCATTATGTGTAACTTGTAAATTCTTTGTGAGAGTGAGAGTAATTTGATTCTTATACCCATTGTTGTGAATTGCATTATTGTTAGTGGTTATCGGTAACTCTCTTTTGTGAGGGCATATGTTTGATGAATATGGGTGATTCTAGTGATGTCTTTGTTTGATGAAGTAGCATGATTTTGTCAACTTGTGGAGTCAATTCTAGAGTCTAGGATGTTTCAGAGTAGGATTCTTGATCTTTAAACTGTGTATAACATGCTTAGTTTAGAAACTTGTATTCCGTGTAGTCATTGTAGTACTAACTTGAGTGTCCTGCTTGTAGTAGAAGTGTGGAGTCTCTTCATCTCATTATGCTTATATTTAAGGGTAGTTCGAGGATGAACAAGGATTTAAGTGTGAGGTGGTGATATTGGGTGTATTTATTCATTCTAGCATTGCTATTATAGCTTTTTAGCCTTGTTTTGAGGACAATTCATATGCTACATGTGTTGATAATGATATAAATGTGCATCTAAGTGTCCAAGTATGTACTTACAATGTTTAATGGTTTTTTCGCACAAGTTTGTAATCAGTTTTATCACTTAAAGGTCAACCAAGAAAACTAGTGTTACTAGCTTGAGCTATGTGTTTGTCTAGTCTATCGCGTTGGATTCTTTTTTGCTAATGAGTTCCTAAGGTACTTAGTGTGTAATTATATGGAAAAAACTTATTTGTAATGTTCCAAGTTCAATTGGATTAATTCCTGAGTCGAAACAATGAGTTGAAGATCAATCTGAATTTGCCTAGTCTTAACTCTCTTTCTAGTCCATCGTTGTGGCTATTATGTTGTTGAAATCTCTAATATGTGGTTTGTGGTTATGTAGGATATTTGATGAACTGAATATGGTGATATATTGATAAGGTAAAAGCTGGAAATCATGTGGAAACATCACACAAAGGCTTGAAGTGAACCACGAAAGCATGAGACGAAACATGACAAAGGAAGATGCCGTGGAGCATGTCACCGCGATTGGGTGATTATAAAGATGGCATGGGAAGAACGTCGCGCCAATGGACTAATCAGCATTCGTCAATTCCAGTAACTCACCGAGATTATGCCGCGTCGTGAGCTAATAGCTATGGACACTCTAGCGCGACGTGATGACAATTAAAAGCAGAAAAACTGTGCCCTGCTGGAAAATAACAACATGGAAACCTAATCCCATTCGGTTTATGACTTGTCTACTATAAATCTAACGTGTTAAATACCATTTTGGACATCTTGGAACGGATGGGAGCATTGAGGAAGCTACTGCAACTTTATCTTAGGTTCTATTCTTTAATTTTGTTTCTTTATGGTTTCAATGATTCATACAATTATTTGAATGTTGATTATGGCTATGAGTGGCTCAAAACTCCCTTTCCAGGGTTAAATCCAAGAACATGAATACTATTGTTTTGAATTAATTTTGTTTGATTTGCTTATCATTATTGGTTGTTTGTTTATTCTTGATTTAACTATTTGATGGATTGATCACCCGAAAAATACATATATTGTCGACCTTGTGATCTCGGGAGAAGGAATAGGGAGATAGAACGTGGGAATAAACAAAGTTAGGTTCTTATTTCCTTATAAAATAAGGAATTTGAATTAGCATCTAGGACAGGGATGTATCTAGAAGCCTTACTTGATTCACATGTAGAATGATAGCTTAAAGAGCTTAATTGGATTATTACATCCCCGCTCAACGATGTAGTTGTAATGTCCAAATTAGGTGAACGATTAGAGGTCGGGAGACCATGATCATGAAAATAACCCTACGAATCAACAACCAAGATAAGCAAGTTAACCAATAAAGTTCAATAACATAGCATGATTGTTCAAATTGCTTTAACCCTGGGCTTTACTCCATTGATTGTTTCAAGATCTTTACTTTACGCATTATTTACTTTACTTTAGTTTACAATATTCCAAATTCTTTTTGATTACCTTTGCATCAAATTAATCTTAAAAGTTAAACTACTATTGGATAGTTGTTGAAATAAGTCATTATGGGATTGATACTTGGCTTTCTTTAAGGCCATTTTACTACTTGGTAGACTACATACACTTGCGTAAGTGCTTGGTCGTTGTCACCTGGAATGCCCCAGTTGATTTTCATCCCACATCACTCTCGAACCCCAGTCCCACCCTCGAAATCATGGGCTATAGCACACCTATTTGTCCTGAAAATGCCTCGTCGCGCCGTTCCAGCCGTTTGACTACCCAAATGGCCCTGCCGACCCCAATAACCCACACAAGGTTGCTCCCTAGCCTCCATGGTATACCCCAATTGATTTTTTCCCACATCAGTCCTGGAACTCACCTCCTGAAATTGTAGGCTATAGCACTCCGATTTGGCTCCAAAATGCCCCGTTCGCACTGTTTCGCCTGTTTGACCACCCAAATGGCCCCACCTATCCCAAAGACCCACACTAGGCCACTACCCTGCCTCCTTAGTATGCCTCAATTTATTTTTAGCCCATATCATGCCCGACCCTAGTCCCACCCTTGGAACTGTGGGCTATATATAACACACCGATTTGGTTCAAAAATGCCCCGTTCACGCCGTTCGCCCATTTTACTACCCAAACAGTCCCGCTGACCCCAACGACTCATAGTAGGATCCTTCATTGCCTTCCTAGAATGCATCTGTTAATTTTTTCACACAACACACCCGGACCCTAGGCTCACAGCATACTGATTTGGCCCAAAAATTCGTCGTTTGCACTATATCGCCCGTTTGACCATCCAAATGGCCACGCCGACCACAACGACCCATAATAGGCTGCTCCCCAATGTCCTTGGAATTCCTCAGTATATTTTAAGCCTACAGCACACCCGAGACCACCCTAGAATCGTGGGCTATAGCACACTAATTTGGCCCCAAAGTACCTCGTTCGTGTTGTTTTGCTCGTTTGACCACCAAATGGCCTCGCCGACCCCAAGGACCTAAACTAGGACATTCCCCAGCCTCCCTTGCATACCCCAATTAATTTTTAGCCCACAAAATGCTTGGACCCTAGCCCATCCTTGGAACCGTGGGCTATAGCATACCAATTTGGCCCCAAAATGCTCCGTTGGCGCCGTATCTCCTATTTGACCACCAAAATAGCCCCGCCGAGCCCAACGACCCACTCTAGGTCATACCTTAACCTCCTCGGTATGCCTAGGTTGATTTTTGGCTCATAGGATTTCCATACCCTGGGCCCACCCTAGAATCGTGGGCTAAAGCACAATGATTTGGCCAAAAAATAACTTGTTTGCACCATTTCACCCATTTGACAACTTAAATGGACCTGCCGGCCCCAAGGATTTATATTAGGCTACTGCCCATCCTTCCTAGCATGCCTCGATTAATTTTTGACATACAAAATGCTTAGACATCGGGCCCACCCTCAGAACTGTGGGCTATAGCATACCGATTTAGCCCAAAAATGACCCGTTCACCCAGTTTTGCTCGTTTGACCACTCAAATATACCTGCTGACCCCAATGGCCCATACTAGGCTGCTTTCTATCCTCCCTGGCATGCTCCAATCAAGTTTTAGCCCACAACATGATTGGACCTCGAGCCCACCCTGGGAACCATGGGCTATAGCATACCGATTTGGCCAGAAAATGCCTCGTTTGCGTTGTTTTGCTCGTTTGACCACCCAAATAGCCCACCAACCCCAATGGATTAGACTAGGCCGCTCCCCAACCTCCCTCTTCTCTAAACACCCAATCCACGACTTAAAACCCAAGAGGGACATTATTTTCCGCATTCATCATAAGTTAACGACATTCCATCGCCTCCCACTCTCAAGAACACAAAGAAATCAAAAGATTCCTCCCGGAATTCACCTATCCAAGTCTCAATTCCAAGTTTTCTTCAAGAATTCAAGCAAACTTAGGTATGTGGTATATTCATTAATGGGTTTCTTCCACCCATTGAGTCCCAAGAATCTCTTATTTTTCAAGTATAAACCATTTTCCCTCTCTTTATGAAATTTCAATGTCAAGTATGAATTTACTAAATTTTCTCTTAATAGTTTTGAATACAAATCATGACAATGCATTTTCCCATATGAATTATGTTCTTACATGCGTTATAATCTCAGTCCCCTATATCATGTTCAGATGACATCATGTTAATTATTAATATATGACGTAAACCATGTGAGCATGTTGTCCTCATAAGTTTAATATCTTTCCATACTCATAATCATAGATTTCATCAGTTTAGTGAGTTATGCTATGTTTAGGTCTACGAACCATGAATTTCCTTATGGTATTGTGATGATGTTATTATAGTTAGTGTATTATTCGGTGTTGGTGGGTTATGAACACCTGATACTTATATGTTTATGCATGTTACCTGTTTCGAGCAACAAGTTAGTCAGATCATGCTTTTATCATCATATTCAGATTATTCTATTCATATTGAGCAAATATCATTTATAAGTACTGTTAACTTTAATTAGTATCAGTGTCAGTTCAATTGGGAGTAGGATTTAGCACTGAGCAAATCTAGGGATGAAGGCTCACCCGCTAGTAGAGGATTGAGACCTTTAGTAGCAGTCCCTAAGTTCTAGAACTACGTAGCCAGTGTAGGTTATGAGATGTCACTTGCCAGCAGAGGACTGACACGCTCTTAGGGGTCACCCACCAGTATAGGATTGACACCCTAGTCCTTCAGGACACTAGTTTAGTGTATCCATATAACAAGTGTTAGTACTCGTGGCAAGGTATTGACACCCTTCCAACTAGGGTTACGAGTTGGACCCCAATTAGCTCATATTGAGGCATGTTAATTACATGACAACTCCCACAGTTTTAGTTTAGTATTTAGATTATATCAGTTCAGGTTTACATAACCAAATATACAGCTTACCAGTTATTCAATCAGTCAGTTTTACAGATTATTTGAGTTTATATTTTACTTAATCTTGCATTTATTTTACATGTTCATGCATTCATGCTCAGTATCTATTTGTACTTTATTTTATCCTTATCTTACCTACCAGTACATTCAAAATACTGACTGTATACTCTCTTTTGCACTATGTTGTCTTATAATATTATTTCAAATGCTCATTTCCCCAATCACTCTTAGTCAACTCAGTGTTACTCAACAACAGCTGTGGTGTGTTCTCATCTATCGAGGACAACTTATTTGAAGTTATTTTCTGTACTTCCTTTATTTCAACCAGTCAGAGTTAGTTGGGGTTTTGTCCCATCAACTCCTCATGTTTTAGAGGCTTTCAAATAGTTAGACTTGTTTTCAGTTTTATCAGCAGTTCAGACATATTGGGTATTGTTTTAGTATTACATCTTAATAGAATATCTCATCATTTTAGCTTTCATATATGATGTTTTATTATTACTTTACTCAGTGCTCATAGCAGATACTAGATCATGGGTTAGCTTGGGGTCACTTGTGGCCTTAAGCATCGTGTTACGACTAGGGATAGTCTTGGGTCATGACAAGTGACCTTTACCAGACTTTATTTCTGCTCTCGAGCCAGAGATTCCTCCACCCCAGCCAGTAGTAGGGCAGGGACTAGCCCAAGCTTCACCTGGTTTTATCTATTCTTTATTTCTCAGGGATGCATTAGTTCAGAACTTAAGATTAGTTGGTGGTGTACCTTCTGATCAGAGTAATACTGATGAGGGGGTGCAATATATAGCTACAGCTCTTAGAGTTGAGGTCTCTCATGCACTGGTGGTTTCTCAGTTGGTAGTTGCTCAACTGGTAATTTTCCAGCCTGCTATATCTGTTAAAGAGCGAAAGATACTGGGTAGATTATTTTGATTAACTCCACCTAAGTTTTCTGGTGCACTATGCGAGAAAACTTATAAGTTCTTGGTTACTTGTAAGGATGGATCTATAATTTAGCTTAGTTGAGACTCGCAGTGTGGATTAAAATACTTTTCAGTTGGATTCGATAGCTCGACACTAGTGGAGAGGTCATCTTAATTTTAGGCTAGTGTGATCTCCCCCTTTGACATGGACTCAGTTATCCTAGGTCTTCTTGGAGAAGTATATGCCTTGTAGACTTAGAGATTGTTTGAGGGATAAGTTCTCAAGGTTGGAGTAGAGATTTATGACTATTGTAGAGCATGAGGATCGATTTTATGTGTTGTCTAGGCATGATACATCTATTTATTTGACTGAGTATGAGTAAGTTTGGTATTTTTTGGGGGGATTGAGACTTCTTATCTGTATGACTACATAGAGTTTGGTTGTAGCTGGTAAATCTTTTATTGAGGTTTCTGATCATGCACAAGTTATGGAGGATATGCATTGTGAGGCCCAAAGGGGTAGCAATAAGAGGCCGCGATATCAGGGTAGTTTTAGTGGGAGCCATAGTTGCTCATGACTAGAAGGCATAGGTTCTCGGGGTAGGTACCCTCTACATCAGCCTTATCAGCATTAGGGTTAGTTTGGTAGGCCTATTCATGTTGCACTTTAGATTAACAACGGAGGTCAGTCCAATTACAGCGATCATCCTGGACAAAGTAGTGGTTAACATATAAGGGTTCATATTTTGAGCATTTTAGTCGCGATGGTTATTCTATGTCAGTTGAATCTTTTGGTTTTAGTAAAACTCCAAGGACGTGTTACAATTTTAAGGGATCTTAGCCATTTTTTTAGAGAGTGCCCCATTCGTGGAGCTATTACTTCTATAGCTTAGAGTGTTCGACTAATTAAGGCAATACCTCCCCAGCAAAAGGTGGTATGGATGTTATCGAGGTGGTCCTAGGGTGCTTGTGGAGGTCCTCATGTAAGTAGGATAAGAGATCGGTCAAGAGCCCATCCAGGTGGAAGGGGCAGCCAGTTGTATGTCAAACCTGCTAGCCCCGAGCCAGAGTCTTAAAATGTTCTATTGAATTTACGATTTCAGTATTCCATCACTCGGCTTTTGCTTTATGTGATCCGGGATCCACTTATTCTTATGTGTCTACATATTACGCCTCACAATTATAGTTATCTTGGGATTCTTTATCTGTTTCATTATGTGTATCTACTCCCGCTGGTGATTCTTTAGTAGTGGATCAGGTTTATAAATTATATTTTGTCACTGTTCGAGAGTTTAATACTCAGACTCATCTTATTATACTAGACATGGTGGATTTTTATATGATTTTGGGCAAGGCCTGGTTATCCCCCTATCATGTAGTCTTGGATTATTTTGCTAAGACCATTACCTTAGTCATGCCCGACATACCCCCGATTGTGTGGCAGGTGTCCTACGCCCTATTTTGAATCGATTGAAACAACACATGACGTATGGTGGCATTTAATGGCTCTTGGGATTTGAAAATTTATTTTTTAGAGCTGCTACCTAACTTTTTAGGAAAATTAGGAAAAAACCATTTTTTATGTCGAAAACTTTGTTTTGGTCTTTTGAGAATATTTAAAGATTCTGAGTAAGGATTTTGGTTACTTGAGGGGAAGGTGTTAGGCACCCCTCAGAGCCTATTTGAAGATAGTCATTACACTTAGTTTAGAAAAATATTAGGAAAAAATTTTATTTTTACTTAAAACAGTGATAAGAAATGTAAATAATAATGGCAATAATAAACAATAATAGTAATAATAATGTTATAATGACAATTAATAGTACTAATGGAGTATAAATAATAATGACAATGATAAGGGACGGTAATAATGATAAAAATAATTACTATAATAATATTGAAAATAATATACCTCGTATGTGGTAGCAAATGAATATGTATACCTCACGTTTACTTAAACCTGAAAACTCGAATAAGGGTTGAAAAGATAGAATGTAGCGTAACTAAATAAAATGGCTAATTTTGCAAAGTCTTGATTTTATATAAAGATAAAACCTTTGAAAAAATGTAAAAAAAAAAAAAAAAAGAGTGTTGAAAAAGCCTTTATTAATTATGCAAACTTGAAATTTATAAGAAAATTTAGTTTCTTGAGTTTAAAGAAAGTTATTTTAATTCTAATAGACTATTTAGTTATATGAATATAATGAATGTCATGTTCAATGAAATACTTGATGATTTCTTTTAAGCTTAGTTTTAAAGAGGAAAATCAAAAATAACCGTTTAATTCATTTAGAAGAAATACACTAGGTTAGGAATCACGAATCGACAAAAATACGTGATAAAATAAAATGGTAATGACTTAGGGGATTTATCTAAATTAATTAGTTTGGGTGTTCAAGTAAATACAAATAAACAAGAATATGAAATAAAGGAAGAGTTAGAATTGGGCCCTTTTGGCCCATTTTATGGGCTGCCCAGATTTTGGGCCTGAATCCCATGAACTTCAATCCATTATTTTAGTGTATATCATCTGTATACAGAAACTATTCTTTCCCAGCGTTTTTGTATATTTGATGTATATCTTATGTATACACGCATCGACAGCCTTGCTTTTTGTCTCTCAATCCGTTTTTGGCACTTGGTTGAGGCTCGGACACGACGAAGTTCGAATGCGAGGATAAATGGAATTCAAGTGGACTCGAATTCATGTCGCATGCATCAAAGGAAAGAGAAGAATTAAAAATCAAATCTGAATAGAGTAAATGAACAACAAAGTATAATTCGTAACCAAAGGAGTTGAGCGACACATAAGGAAATTGAATACTATGAAGTTTGAACCAGATTGAAATAATGAAATATGGTTCAAGGGTATTACTGAAGATAACTCCAAAAACAAAATGCATGAGATTCAAGTACTTAATAAGGCTTCAAACTAGAACAATTCGAAAGTCAAGCACATTTTGTCATAAACTAACTAAGCATCAGTACAAATAAGATTAAGTTGATAGTCCATCACCATGCAACATGATTTAACTGGGCTATTCTCAATTGAGTTATAAGAAACAGAGGGACAAAGGGGCACTGTACAGCTATCCCATGTCACACATTACTTGCAACTCAACAGCTATGTCGTATTTCGAATGTATGAGCGCATAATAAATAAGTAAACTATCAGATTTCTAATGATTTCTAAACTACCAGATTTCTAATGATTTCAATCTAGTTTGCGAGAGAGAGAGCAAAATTATATTAGAACCTTATCAATGAACACATACGTAGACAAAATAAAGCTTTAAGAAATCCACACCAAGGAAATGAAGGAAAAGTTTCTGCAATATACCAATTTTACAAGTAAGGCAATTTCACGAATGATTAAAACCTATACAAAATATCAAGGATAATTTTACAAATATCAAACAAAGTGATGCAGCTTTATAGATGTAAAAAAAATTCGCGTAAAAGTGCACTTAACTGTGTAAAAGTACCATCTTAAAAGACATAACATGTTAAGCATAAAAACTTGTGCAAGGCTGTGACATTTTCGAGTCACTACTACCTTGAGAATACTCATACTCTCACATGAATGTCAAACAAATAAGAGAGGGAAACAAACTGCCGATTTGAGATCTAACCATATTATGGCCAGGCTAGAAAGTTTCTTACAAAACTTTATTCGTCCCAAATCCAAAACAACATGTAAACACAAAGCAACCAAGGTTCTTATTTCAGGAATAATAGAAAAATAGAGTTTCAAAACCGCCACATATCTTAATATCTATACCGCCACACACTTGTAGATAATCCTGACAAAGATATAATGCTAATACAACATAACAACAAAGTCAAGACGGAGTACAAAGTTAAGATGGAAAAGATAACAATAGAGTCGAGAAGCGATGGAAATCGCTCTCACATACTCAAAACAGCCATGTACTTTAAGACAAACACATGATCTGATTCACTAATAAACACATATGCAATGCCCAAAACAAGATGAATGAAAACATACACATATCCACATATACACATCCAAACAGGGAAACATAGGAAACAAGGTGATTTTCATACTTTTCGCTTCCACCAGTTCCAAATCCGAATCAAGAGGAAATAAAATTGAATGACACCATCACAACCTAATTTGAAGCCAAAAATATCATATTTTCACCTATTTACAGACTTGGTGTTATATTTACACACGGGCTAAATTCACAAAAAGTCAATAGTTTTTTTTTATTCGCAAAGACAATGAAAAACCAACAACCGAATTTAAGAATAAAATAGAACTACACGTTTTAAACAAAACGAGATGAAGAAAAGATGAACAAAAAAAACAAAGGCGAGATTCGCACCTTTTCCAGGGCAGTAAAACTGGAGCTCGACGTTAAGACTTCAACTCCGAACTCGAGCAACCCCAAAACTCAAACTCAGATCAAAGTGAGAAGAAAAACTAGCGACTAGTGACGAAATTTGTAATTCTTGTTTGTAAAAATGTTTGCTCGTTTTTTCTTTTTTTTTTTTCAAGAATTTCTCATTTTCACTTCTGTTTTTGTTGCCCCCTTTTTTTTTACTTGTTTTTCTCTCTCCCTTCTCTCTTTTTGATTTTTTCAGCTGTTTTTTTTGAATTCTCTCTGTGTTTTTCCCTTTTCCTAGACCCGTTTGGTTTCTTTTTCTCTCACGAATTTTTTTTCTCCCCTCTCCGTCTTGAACCTCTCCTCATGGAGATGGAGAGTTGTCTATTTATAGGTACAAATTCGGACTTGAAAGTCTGAATTTGAAACCTCAAAAATTAAAAACAGGAAGAAAAATGCGGAGATTTGAAATTCAAATAGAGATCTCCTCCAAATCGACTTTTCAGAGCCATTAATGATGGATTTGAAATTTACAATAGGTTCTTGTATTGCTTTGGGACCTGTTTCTGTCTGATTTCACCCGTTCACGGGCTGATGATTGATGATAAATGGAGATTCCGCGTGTAAAGGTGGCAGGCGGTGATGATGCGGCCTAGACTCTAGGGTTTCCAATCCGGTGGTGGTGAAGAAGAAAGTGGTGAGTGAGGGAGGAGAAGGTCGATGGTTTGGCTGTCTTTTTGGGAAAACTGATTGAGACTATTCGCTGATTTTCTTTTGAAAAGTGGGGAGGCATGTGTATGATTTTTTGGAAAGGGAAACCATATAAAAGGGTGTGCATTTGTTGGATTTTTTGATTAATTTAGGTCCGTCCGATATCTTGATCGAACGGTCCAAAAAAAATATTTAAATAAAATATATATAGTAAAAGCTGATCAAAACTGATTATTTTTATCTGTCTGATCATTTAATCGAGCGGATTAAATTTAATAATAATAAAATAAATAACTATACAAATAAAGTAGTTAAATATAAAAAGTGTATATATAAACATAAATTATAAGGTTTAAATTTTGGATCTTTGGGTTTAAAATAAATTGACGGACTAGATTGATCGGTGTCGGTTGGATGAAAAAGGTGAAGCGGACGTGGAAATGGTACTAAAATTTTGGCTAATTTTTGAGCCTTTGTTTGAAATTTATAAAATAAGAGTTGGGTTCGAAAACTAAAATTTGATTATTGTTGGCCCGAATACCCTTTCCTACTTAAATTAATCTTATCGATGTTTTCCCATATTCTAAAATTATTTTTAATTTAACGTATATAAATTTCAGACATAATTTGTATATATATGTAGAGATAAGAATATAATAAAATATAAAATATATATTTTATATAACAAAAGTATAAATATATATGGTCACAATATCACCTAAAGAATAAAATTAGAAAAAAAATGCGAATGCGATCACTAAAGATATTTTATTTTATTTGTTAAACTATTTAATTATATTAAATATTTTATAAAATGATAGAAAGCTAGAAAACTTATAAAAATAGAGATAAAAATACGAGTTTTATTTCTTATTTAATTTTAAAATTAGTTAGGGCCAATAACATCGATAAAATTAATTAGAGAGAAAGAGAGAGCCAAAATTGGGTGTCAACTGCAGGGATCTATTAACCGTGAGCCAATGGGAATTATTTCTTATGCTTGAACTAGGAGACTTATTTCAAGGGGTTGCAAGTCTTATCCCTCTTATATTCGTGATGTTAGTATAGAGAGTCCCTTTCCTGACTCTGTTTCTATAGTTCGTGAGTTTCCTGATTTTTTCCTTTGATCAACTTGGTTTTTCTCCTGAACGCAATATTGAGTTTGTTATTGATTTTGAGCCAGGAACCCAACCTATTTCTATGACAGCTTACCATATGTCTCATGTTGAGCTTAAAGCGCTGAATTCTCAACTTTAGGATTTTCTGGGTAAGGGTCTCATGAGATCGAGTGTGTCACCTTTGGGTGCTCATGTCTTGTTCACGAAGAAGAAGGATAACTCCTTGCGAATGTGTATTGAATAAAAGTATCTTAATAAGGTGACAGTGAAGAATAGGCATATTATGCCTCACATTGATGATTTATTCGACCAGCTCTAGGGAGCACCTGTGCTCTCTAAGATTGACTTAAGGTCCGGTTACCATTAGTTAAGGATTCAGGTTGAGGACATAATAGTTTTCAGGACTAATTATGGTCATTATGAGTTTCTATTTATGTCTTTTGGGTTGACCAATGCCCCAACAATATTCATGGATTTGATGAACCACGTGTTCAGACCTTACTTGAATTTCTTCGTAATTATGTTCATCGATAATAGTTTTGTGTATTCAACGAGTAGAGAGGATCATGTGTAGCATTTGGGGATTCTGCTCTAGACTTTGAGAGATCATAGGTTTTTTGCCAAAATATCTAAGTGTGTGTTCTGGATGGAGTCGATGGCATTCTCGGTGTCTAAGGATGAGATTATGATGGATCCAGCAGAGATTGAGGCTATTTGCGATTGGGCTAGGCCTACATCTCTGTCAGCAGTTTGTAGCTTTATTTATTAGCTAGTTATCATAGGTAGTTTGTTGAGGGTTTTGCAACTATTGCAACATTGATGACCAAATAGACCCAGAATGAGGTCCTTTTCTAATGGTCCGAGGATTGTGAGTCAAGATTTTAGAAGCCCAAGGGATTTCTCACTTCATCTTCTATATTGGCTCTTCTTATTAAGTGTAATACCCTATATTTTAGACTAGAATGAAAATCTGTCATTCCTATGCATGGATGTTTCAAAAGCCTCAAATCCTATATAAATTTAGTGTGTTAATCAATTATGTAGTGTGGAAATCTATTTGAGCATGAATTTAGCTCATAGAGGTCCCCTAACTCAAGTACAAGTTAAAAGCTTTCCTACCGTTCAAGTTTTAGTGAGCGTCAAAACTTGGGTCAACTTCAATCGATCATAACTCGTTGTATATGACGAACTAGGTAGTTTACTATATATCAAATAAAATCTCTTTGAATTAGCTTTCCAACGATACCAATTTTGCCTAAATCTGATATCGGAGCAAAGAGTTATGCCTATTTTAATCCATCATTTCAGGCTAGAAATAGTGTGACGACATTCGTGATAGCTTATCAAATTTGTGACGCCCTATCACGAAGGTCGTCAGCCTTACGCAGAAACCAGCCGCTAAGTAATGACATTCATGATAGCTTATCACATTTGTGACGCCCTATCACGAAGGTCGTCAGCCTTAGGCAGAAACCAACCCCTAAGTGACGACATTCGTGATAGCTTACCACATTTGTGACGCCCTATCATGAAGGTCGTTAGCTATGATTTTCAGCAACTGGAAAATTATTTTGTAAGGGTATTTTGGTCTTTTCCTTCACCTTCCACGACTTATAACCCTAAAGAGGCATAATTTTTCCTATTTTTCTTCAGTTAAGCATCTCAAAAACCCTCTCTTATACTCTCAACCACAAGATTAGGGTTTCGATCAAACTCATCTCTCAAAAGTAAGATTCAAGCCTTTTTCCAAGATAATCGAGAATTAAGTTTTCCAATTCAAGAACTCTCCAACAAATCTTCAAAGTTTCCTTTCTAAGCTATGCGTGTGTTCATTCATGGACTCCTTTTGTGCATAAAGTTCAAGAAACCTTTATTTTTTTTTCTAAAACTATATATTATGATTTTCATGTTATGAATGGATTGTTGATCATGTTTATGTGTTGAATGATGCCAAGATAGAATCTTTATGTGTTATTATGAATCTATGACATCATATGAGTTAAAAATATGTAAGTTTGATTATTTATGATGAGTAATTGTCTGATTTACACCTATGCCTAAATTGTCCATGTAAGGTGTTTGATAAAATACCTAAGAGACTAGAAATCATGCATTATAGCTAAATTGTGACTAAGTGAAGGATTCATGATAGGTCTCTATGATTCAATGTCATCCATGTTGATAATGTGTTTTGTGAACACTGTTGGATTACTCATGAACTAGTCTTATAGAATTATGCTATGCTTACTTGCAAAACCCACTCATGTACAAGATGTAGAATACCCATGTAGTTCATGAAATTCCCCAAGTTATGATATTATGGATTGTGGTTGTAATACGTAATGAGCATGATATTGAAAGTTATACAAGTATATACATGTTGTATGAAACTCCCTTCCATGAAATAGATTGTTGAGAACCATGCTTAGTATGAAATCCCTTATTTATGATATTATGGATTATGGACTCTACTCTTATGATCAAGTCAGTCATGTGTGTCAGTTTCCTTCCATCGAGTCATGGGGGTACTTGTACCCGAAAAATATAGTTGTGTGCCTAGAGCCATGTTATGTTTTCACGATACTCTTAGTCAACCCATGATCTATAGAAATCAGTCAGTCATGTGACTCAGGAAAACTCAGTAATCTCAGTAGTTCAGTATTCTTAGTAATCTCAGTGCTCAGTAAACTCATTAATCACAGTAAATCTCAGTAACTTCAGTACTCTTAATAAGTCCTCAAAACTCATTATATTCCATCCATCATCAGAATCCAGTAAACTCAATTTTAGCTCTGCTAAGAAATACCACTATTTTCAGTTCAGTTAATTAGTATCAGTTCAGCAAATTAGTTCAGTTAAGTTATTTAGTTCATCCTAGTTATTCAGTTCAGTGTCTTTTAGATGGGAGTAGGATTCAACACCGAGTGAACCTAGGGATGAGGGCTCACCCGCTAGAATAGGACTGAGATCCCTAGAAGCAATCCCTAAGTTCCAGACCTACGTTTCCAGTATAGGTACGTGATGTCACCTGTTAGATAAGACTGACATACTCAGGGGTCACCCGTTAGCACATTTATATGTATAGGACTGATCCCAGGAGTCACCCGCTGGATTAGGACTAACTCCATAGCAGATGTCTTTACTGGTGGCGATACTGACACCCTTTCAGTTAAGGCAGAATTGGACCCCAGTCAGCTTAGCTTAGGACATGTCGGTTAGATTAACACATCCCATAGTTTTAGTTACAGATTCAGGACTATCAGATACAGTCAACTCAGTTCAGTAGTATAGATTTAGTACTGTTAGAGAAAATCAATCCTTATCATTATAAATAGACTTCAAGATCACCCATTAGACAGGACTAATATCAACAATAGTTAAACAGTATTAGAATCATCATATTTAAAGATCACCCGCTAGATAGGACTGATCTCATATTCAGTTACTCCATATAAAACAGAACTCAGATAGTTCCATCAGAACTTAGACTGTCAGATACAGTCACTCAGTATCAGTTACATCGATTAGGCCGATCATCATAGTTCTATCAGTTTTTTAAACTCATGTATCAGTCATATCAGTTATCAAAATTGATGATATCAGTATTCAGCTTCAGGACTGTCAGACACAGTTAACCAGACCAGTTTTTCATAATTCGAACTGTCAGAAATAGTCATTCATCTATTCAGTATCTCAGTATCAGTACACTCATGTTGTCAGTATTCAGACTCAGTAGTCAGCATCTCCACGAGTTCAATTACAGTTATGTATGCATGTATGTATTCTCACGTTCATATTAGTCAGTATTGTTCATGCATATAACCCTTTGCATTTAGCCTAACTTACTCATATACTCATTATATTCCCTTGTACTGATGCATTTGCACTATGGTGATTTCTCTTATGTTACAGCATAGGTTCAGAGGCACGAGCTCCAGATCAGCAGTAGCATTTCCAGTCATAGATATTCAGTGAGTCCTCTTCATTCGAGGATAATATGATTTAATTTATTCACTGTTATTTTAGCCCGTTATCAGTTTACGAAGTTAGTTGGAGACATGTTCCTTTAACTCCTTATTCAGACAGTACTTAGAGGCTTTCAGATTCAGTATTCAGACTTATGTTCAAATTTGATTCAGTTTTCAGCTGTTTTGGGTATCTTTCACCCATATGGATATTATATTTTGATAGATTCTTTATTCAGTTGAACCTTATGGCCTACATGTTTATATTTTCTGCATTATTACATTATATATTGCAGTGTGTAGCTACAGATATCAGTCATGGGTTAGCTTGTGATCCTTCGAGGTCATAAGCACCGTGTACCATTCTAGTTCAAAAAAATTGGGGCGTTATAAACTTGGTATCAGAGCCTAAGGTTCAATAAAGTCCTAGGAAGTCTGAAAGCCGCATCTAGTAGAGTCTTGTACATACATGTGTTGTGCACCACACCTATGTATTCATGTCATGTCAGTGAGCAGTCAGATTTGTAGAGCTTGTTTTCTCATCCTTGCATCTATTCATGCTATCCAAAATCTCAGAGAATGTAACTATTTCAAGGTAGAACCTCCTAGTCGTTGCAAGTTCAGTCCATCTCATGCATTAGTTTCAGACCCCCAAAGTTTAGTTATAATCTAGTTCGTAGATGCCCTGTGCATCACCCAGTATCTTTGTAAGGTAAGCATTCTTAGAGGGACATAGCGTCCCAAGGAGAAGGTACCCCACCTTTTCTTAAGGTTCTCATGCCTTAGATACTTCAATTTCTCCTTGCATAATGAATTTAGTCAAGAATAGAGGGTACTCATAAGTTGACCTTCAAGTTAGACCTCAGCTGTAAGTGAAGTATTCAGAGGTTCAGTTCAGTTCATGATGTTCAGTCCATATGTCACGTAGAAGAATCAGTCATGTTCTTATGTTTCAGTTCAATCTTAGTGCCTTTACCATTGCATGTTCAGTCACATGTTCGTGAGTCAGTTCAGTCATGTATTCACTCATCAGATATACGTGGTCAGCTTATCAGTACTTTCAGTCATGCATTCACGTATTATGTCAGTCATATAATCATGCATCAGATATACATAGATTCAACTTATCAGTTAAGCATCAGATATGCATTCTCAGTTTGAGAAACTCAGTTTATTGGAACACTCAGTCCTACATTCATAAATCAGCTGCCCATGCATCAGATATGCTTGTACAGTATGATATGCTCAGTTTTCAGTCATGTCAGCCATGAAATAATGATCAGTCATTCATGTTATATATTCGTGTAAGTTGTATTTTCTCTTATCTCAGCTAGTATCATTCGAGGATGAATGTTCCTAAGGGGGAGATATTGTAATACCTCACATTTTGGAATAGAATAAAAACCATCATTCCTATGCGTGGATGTTTCAAAAGCCTCAAATCCTATATAAATTTAGTGTGTTAATCAATTATGTAGTGTGGGAATCTATTTGAGCATGAATTTAGATCATAGAGGTCCCCTAACTCAAGTACAAGTTGAAAGATTTCCTATCATTCAAGTTTTAGTGAGAGTCAAAACTTGGATCAAATCCAATCGACCATAACTAATTATATATGATGAACTGGGTGGTTTACTATATATCAAATAAAATCTCTTTGAATTATGTTTTCAACGATACCAATTTTGCCTAAATCCGATATCAGAGCAAAGAGTTATGCCTATTTTAATCCAGCATGTCAGGATGGAAACAGTGTGACGACATTCGTGATAGCTTATCATATTTGTGACGCTCTATCATGAAGGTCGTCAGCCTTAGGCAGAAACCAGCCCCTAAGTGATGACATTCATGATAGCTTATCACATTTGTGATGCCCTATCACGAAGGTCGTCAGTCTTAGGCAAAAACCAGCCCCTAAGTGACGATATTCGTGATAGCTTATCACATTTATGATGCCCTATCACGAAGGTCATCAGCTATGATTTTCAGCAACTAGGAAATTATTTCGTAAGGGTATTTTGGTCTTTTCCTTCACCTTCCATGATTTATAACCCTAAAGAGGCATAATTTTTTCCATTTTTCTTCAGTTAAGCATCTCAAAAACCCTCTCTTATACTCTCAACCACAAGATTAGGGTTTCCATCAAACTCATCTCTCAAAAGCAAGATTCAAGCCTTTTTCCAAGATAATCGAGAATTAAGTTTTCCAATTCAAGAACTCTCCAACAAATCTTCAAAGTTTCCTTTCTAAGGTATGCGTGTGTTTATTCATGGACTCCTTTCGTCCATGAAGTTCAAGAACCCTTTTTTTTTTCTAAAACTATATATTATGGTTTTCATGTTATGAATGGATTGTTGATCATGTTTATGTGTTGAATGATGCCAAGATAGAATCTTTACATGTTATTATGATTCTATGACATCATATGAGTTGAAAACATGTAATTTTGATTATTTATGATGAGTAATTGTATGATTTACACCTATGCCTAAGTTGTGCATGTAAGGTGTTTGATAAAATACCTAAGAGACTAGAAATCATGCATTATAGCTAAATTATGACTAAGTGAAGGATTCATGATAGGCCTCATGAACTAGTCTTATGGAATTATGCTATGCTTACTTGCAAAACCCACTCATGTACAAGATGTAGAATACCCATGTACTTCATGAAATTCCCCAAGTTATGATATTATGGATTGTGGTTGTAATATGTAATGAGCATGATATTGAAAGTTATGCAAGTATATACATGTTGTATGAAATTCCCTTCCATGAAATAGATTGTTGAGAACCATGCTTAGTATGAAATCCCTTATTTATGATATTGTGGATTATGGACTCTCATCTTATGATCAAGTCAGTCATGTGTATCAGTTTCCTTCCATCGAGTCCTGGGGGTACTTGTATCCGAAAAATATAGTTGTGAGCCTAGAGCCATGTCATGTTTTCACGATACTCTCAGTCAAGCCATGATCTATAGAAATCAGTCAGTCATGTGACTCAGGAAAACTCAGTAATCTCAGTCGTTCAGTATTCTCAGTAATCTCAGTGCTCAGTAAACTCATTAATCATAGTAAATCTCAGTAACTTCAGTACTCTTAATCAGTCCTCAGAACTCATTATATTCTATCCGTCATCAGAATCCAGTAAACTCAATTTTAGCTCCGCTAAGCAATACCATTATTTTCAGTTCAGTTAATCAGTATCAGTTCAGCCAATCAGTTCAATTAAGTTATTTAGTTCAGCTCAGTTATTTAGTTTAGAGTATTTCATATGGGACTAGGATTCAGTACCTAGTAAACCTAGTGTTGGGGTCTCACTCGCTAGAATAGGACTGAGATCCCTAGTAGCAATCCCTAAGTTACAGAACTACGTTGCCAGTGTAGGTACATGATGTCACCTGTTATGAATGACTGATATACTCAAGGGTCACCCGTTAGCACATTTATATGTATAGGATTGATCCCAGGAGTCACCCGCTAGATTATGACTGACTTCATAGCAGATGTCTTTACTGGTTGTGCGGTACTGACACCCTTCCATTCAGGGAAGATATTGGACCCCAGTCAGCTTAGCTTGGGGCATGTCGGTTAGATGAAAACATCCCATAATTTCAATTACAGATTCAGGACTGTCAGATACAGTCAACTCAGTTCAGTAGTATAGATTCAGTACTGTTAGAGACAATCAATCCTTATCATTATAAATATACTTCAAGATCACCTATTAGACTAGACTGATCTTAACTATAGTTAAACAATATCAAAATCATCAGATTTAAAAATTACCTGCTAGATAGGACTGATCTTAAATTTAGTTAATCCATATAAAATAGAACTCAGATAGTTCCATCAGAACTTAGACTGTCAGATACAGTCGTTCAGTATTAGTTATATTGGTTAGGTTGATCATCATAGTTATATCAGTTATATCAGTTTTCTGAACTCATGTATTAGTCATATCAGTTATCAGAATTGATAATATCAGTATTCAGCTTCAGGACTGTCAGACACAGTCAACCAAACCAGTTCTTCATAATTTGAACTGTCAGAAATAGTTATTCAACTATTCAGTATCTCAGTATTAGTACACTCATGTTATCAGTATTCAGACTCAGTAGTCAGTATCTCCACGAGTTTAGTTACAGTTATGTATGCATGTATGTATTCTCATATTCATATTAGTCAGCATTGTTCATGCATATAACCCTTCGTATTTAGCCTACCTCACTCGTATACTTAGTACATTTCCTCGTACTGACACATTTGTGCTATGGTGCTTTCTCTTATGTTACACCATAGGTTCAGAGGCACGAGCTCCAGATTAGTAGTAGCATTTCCAATCGCAGAAATTCAGTGAGTCCTCTTCATTCAAGGACAATATGATTTGATTTATTTATTATTATTTTAGCTCGTTATCAGTTTATGAAGTTAGTTGGAGACATGTTCCTTCAACTCCTTATTTAGACAGTACTTATAGGCTTTCAAATTTAGTATTCAGACTTATGTTTAGATTTGATTCAGTTTTTAGCTGTTTTGGGTATCTTTTACCCATATGGATATTATGTTTTGACAGATTCTTTATTCAGTTGAACCTTATGGCCTACATGTTCATATTTTCCGCATTATTACATTATATATTGTAGTATACAGGTACATATATCAGTCATAGGTTAGCTTGTGATCCTTCGAGATCATAAGCATCATATAGCATTCCGATTCAGAAAAATTAGGGTATTACATTAAGGGTGAGGGATTTACTGTATATTGTGATGATTTTGGTATTGGTTTGGGTTGTGGGATAATGCAGTAGGGTTTAGTTATCATTTATGCGTCGAGGTAGCTGAAGGTACACAAGTACAACTATCTCACTTATGAATTAGAGTTAGCGATGATAGCTTTTGCATTTACGATTTGGAGGCATTATCTTTATGGTGTTCATTGTGAGATCTACATGGATTATCGTAGTCTTTGGTATCTTATGACCCAGAGAGAGTTTAAATATAGGAAGTATAGATGGACGAAGTTGGTTAAGAATTATGACATGTCTATCCTATACTATTCAAGTAAGGCGAACATAGTAACAGATGCCTTAAGCCAGAAGGCAGTAAATATGGGTAGCTTGGCTTCCATTTTAGTTTCTCAGAGGCCGTCGGTATGGTACATATAGTCCTGATCCAATTTAATGGTGTGACTTGATATTTTAAACTACAGGAGTATTTTTTCCAATGTTAAGGTGAGGTTTACCTTATTTGAGCAGATTTAGAGTTTCTAGTTCGCAGATATGAGATTTTATGTCATTCGTGATCAGGTGTTAAATGGTGAGTCCAAGAGAGTTATCATAACTTTTAAGGGTGTTTTGAGATTTGTTGGCCATATTTGTGTTTTGAGGGTTGGAGACTTGATAAAGTCAATATTTTGTGAGGCTCATATCTCCAAATATTCTATTCAGCTTGGTACAACTAAGATGTATAGGGATTTTTGGTCATATTATTTATGGGGTGGCATGAAGAGACATATGGCGACTTTGTAGTTCATTGCCTGTGTTGTCAGCAAGCGAAAACTGAGCATCAGAGGCATAGTGTCTTGATTCAGACATTGCCCATTCACGAGTAGAAGTGGGAACAGATCACCATGGACTTTATTAGTGGTCTGTCTCACACTTTTCGTGGTTCCAATTGTATTTGGGTCATTGTAGATTAGTTGACCAAATCAACATATTTTATTCCTATTCAGATATCCTTTAGTGTTGAGAGGTTAGCTTATATTGATGTCACCTAAGATTGCACCTCCAAAAGTATAACACGGTCGTTGTTAAATATATAACCCAACAAAGGTTGGGGACGAACCCACAGGGAATAGGATGAATCTTTATCATGAACTTGCTGAAGTAGCCAAAAATATATAGAAAAGTAAATAGGGGGATTTGCTGAAAATAGTAATAGTAATAATAGATCATGCTCTCTTTAGGTAGAAACCAATATGAGATGAATACTAGGACTGTGTTCTCCATGAATTCCTAACTTCGTAGACTTATCGTGCTCCATCAACCTATCTTAATGCACTGCAGGTCAAATTTGACAAAATATGTATTACCAACCGTCTTGTGAATGCCTTTGGTGAATTTTACTCGTCACCTTTTGAGTTTCGAAGTGTCTCCTTACTAACCCTTGTCCTGGATCCCAGATTAACTATTACCTTTTGAGTGTCAAGTTAATTAGATAAAGGTTGATAGCTTAAATTACTGTTGTGATCATCTTTTCCTAATCTCTACCTCTATTTTGGAGTAAGTAATGAGTAAAGGCTAGTCCTTAACATCTGCAGTTGTTAAGGAAAATAATTAAATTAATTCATCACAACCCTATTTAGGTGGTTTAGCCACTCATGTTTCCAAGAACATCCATTGAATTCATGAAGGAAAACATATGAATAATCTTACAATAATTGAAAAATAGAAATCAAAATCTCAAATTAATATGCAACCATAAAAACAAAGAACAAAGGATTCCAAGATCAAAAGTCGAATCTCAAAATCAATATCGTGTTGTAAGTATAAAGAGTGCATAACCTAATACCAAAACATCAAAGGAGTATTTATAGAATACATCAAAGCCCTGAAAATTCTAGCCAAAATGTAAAAGGAAAACCTAGTCAGCAACTACCTACAGACCCACTTACAGGTTGTAGGTACTACCTACGGACCTTATTTAAGTCCGTAAGTTTAAGAGAAATTAGCAGCTTTTAGGTTTTCCACCTAAGATGGTACTTACGAGGGGCGTAAGTGTTATTTACACCTCGCAAGTAGGGTTCATAACTCTCAGAACAAATCTTCTGACTTTCAAAACTTGGCTCTATCATCTACCATTCTACTTACGAGGGGCGTAAGTCATACTTATGGCCCATAAGTGGGTGTCTCTGCCCTACTTTACCCTTTTTCTCCCCCCTTTTCACCTAACCCTACTTCCCTTTTAAAATCACAAGCACACATCACATCTAACAAAAAACCTAAGTACTTAAACACTTTCCAGTTTGAAGCATCGAAAGTGCTATGAAACCATGACACATCATATATCTATGTTCGTGAGATAGTTTGTTTGCATGGAGTGCTTATATCTATCATCTCAGACTGAAGCTCAGTATTCATTTCTAGATTTTTAAGAGCTTTTTAGGAGGATTTGGGTACTTAGGTAGATCTTAGCCCAACCTTCTACCCTCAGACTGGAGGGTAGTCAGAGCAGACTATTCAAAATTCTTGAGGACATGCTCTGAGCCTGCGTTATGGATTTTAGAGGTCAGTGGGAGCAACACTTAGCTTTGGTGGATTTTACGTATTATAATAGCTACCATCCTAGTACTGAGATGGCACCATTTGAGGCTTTATATGCTAGACGATGTCATTCTTTGATTGAATTGTTTGAGACTTTCAAGATTAAACCCTGTGGCACTGACTTGCTTTAGGAGTCGTTGGATATAGTTAAGGTGATCCAGGATAGGCTGAGGGTAGCTCAGAGTAGGAAAAAGGCTTATGTAGATCATAGACTTTGTGCCTTGAGATTTGGAGTTGGTGATCTGGTATTCCTCTGAGTATTTCTCATAAAGGGTGTGATAAGGTTCGAAGGAAAGGTAAACTTAGCCCTAGATATATTGGACCTTTTGAGATCCCTCGCACAGTTAGTTAAAAAGGTGGCTTGTGTGTTGTCCTTACCCCCAAATTTTGTTATTGTTCATTACGTTTCCCATGTTTCTACGTTGTGATGGTACATTTACATTGAGTCTCATATGCTTTGGTGGGACTCGATTTAGTTGGATGAGTAGTTGACCTTCATGGAGGAGTCTATGTTCATATTAGCCGGGGATATCTGGCAGTTGCGCTTTAGAGAGATTCTAGTAGTTAAGTTTCAGTGGAGACACCACCCTGTAGAGAAGTCTACTTTAGAGATTGAGAGCGAGATGTGAGACCAATATCTTTGCATGTTCGAAGCTTCAGCTATATCCAAACCCTTTACTTTTATGGATGAAATTTTTCTTAGTAGTGGATATTGTAATAACCCTCTAGGTTATTTTCTAATTTTTTTTATCATTTTCACTATTTAGATATTTCCTATAGCTGCCCCAAATTATTTATGAATTGTTCGAGGTGACAATTTGGTTACTGGATAATTCATTTATTTTTTAGAGCCAATTTCTTATTTTGAAGTCTTCGCTAGTATGAATTGGCTACCAAACAAAAAATTTAGTTAAACGACCTCATATACCAATTCTGATAGTTCCATCAACTCCGAAACATCGATTTTATGTTAGGAGGACCTTTGGTTTAGGTCCTAAGGCTTTCAAACTCATTTCGGACTATTGGCCAAAAATTGATAAAAATTGCACTTGGGTGTAGGACTCACTTTTCATCGAAACAACCTCGGATGGAAATTTTAACTGTGTCATTAAGTCTAGAATGTCAAATTCAGTAGGGTAGCATAGTTCATTTGCATTTATAGGATTACAGATGAATTCCAAGAGGTCGGTGGAGTTTCAAGTCTTCAGCTGGTGCATCCACTTATCCTTGGGTAGCTTAAGCAGCTAGCGGGGTCACTTAAGAGACCAAACTTGACTAGCTGAGAGCTGCTTAATAAAAGGCCGCTTATGCTGCAAATGGTCTGCTTAAGCGAAGGGGGTGCAGGCAGCGGTGACCGCCTAAGAGGTCCAATATCTGCTTAAGTGGCATCGTGGTGGCACTAAATGCCCCTTTGCCCAATTTTTTTCTCATTTCACACAAGTTCAAAGAGTGAAAAACCCTAGAGAGTGTGGAAACCTGCGAAAAATATTAATAGGTGATTTTGGGGTGTTTGTAATCTTGGATTTCTCATTTCTTCTCTGAATTCTTGGCAAGTTTCCTTTAAATTCATGGTAAATTTCTCTATTATTTCCCATATTCCTAGATTATTGGTGTCTTGATTTTAGCACCATTTGGCCTTAAAATTTATCCATTTTTGAAGGTAAATATTTCTTGAGAATAGAAGGACGTGGTGGTGGTTTCAAAAGTGCAATTCTGCTAGCGGGCCCCACATGAGATTTTTACGTAATTTTGGACCCGAAGCATAAAAATACAATATCGCTACCATTTTTATCGTATTGATGAATAGATTATCATTTTGATGGTGTGACATCATGCAGAAGCTTTTTGTAAGAGGAAATCGACAATTTAGCAAATTTCATCGGACTTTCTTCTATCTCTAGATAGGCTAGGTTTACCTTTCTCATAGGTTGGGGTTAATTATAGTATATTTATAATAATTTTCTAGATATGGGTTGAAAATTAGGTCTTGGAGGCATGATTAGTATAACTTGAATTATTTAGCCTATTAAGGAACTGTAAATTAGGCATAATTGACTTAGTTACTCATGCTTTAGGTAAAATTGATATCTTAGGACTAAATATGGATTATTTAATATCTAGTAGTGAATGTAGATACCTTAGCCTAGTCTGGGATAGAATTTGCCTTAGAATGAATTTTGAAAATTAGAAGTGGGTCACTCTGGCCCACCTTAGTCCAAGACTATTATTAGCTCTTTATAGACTTTTAGGCATGTTACTTTATTTGAATGCATAATGTAGAGCTTGCGGAGGCTAGATAAATGATGCTTACTTCTAGATTGGTACTTGAAAGTGATACTAGTTTCGATTCGAGTCTGGTGATTTATTACTTTGAGTTTCAGTTCAAGTGCAAATGATGATTTTGAGTTTCGATTAAAGTCCGATAAATGATGATATGAGTTTCAGTTCAAGTCCGACATTGAGAGGTCATTTATGACAATTATGGAAGCGGTCAAGTCCAGTGATAACAATATGGAAGAATTCATGGTTATGATTTTGAGATGCAGTTGATTAGCATAATTTCGATTATTACTTTTCTTGATTGCATCTTCCGAGCTTATGGGGGCCCGGGTTGGGTTATTTAAATTTTTGCATTTACTGGCTTATAGGGGAAGTTTTGTAGTAATATTTATACATTCTTTTATGTTATTATTTCATATTATTCATTTATTTACAGTATTCAAAGCATTATTCTAGGTTGCTCTCTTCCTTCACTTAGCTTATTTATCTCGCATTTTTATTATATTTATATTATGGTTTAGCTCAGTCAGCCGATGATGCCTACTGAGTGTCCGTAGCTTTGGTACTCATACTATACTTTTATACCTTTTTGGTGCAGATTCGAGTACTGGTTGCCGCCGTTGCGATTGTGCTTACTGGAGTTCGGAGACAAGGTGAGCTCTTGGAGTCGGAGTTGCCCTTTTCTCCTTCTTCAACTTTTGCTTAGTCTTTCCGTTTTGAGACTAAAGTATATTTGACAAGTATATCACTCTTATTTTTTTATTACCGGCTCTTGTACCGACACTACTAGGTTGTGGAATATTGATATTTCTCTTATTTATGTTCTGTATTATTATCATTATTTCATGTTTTATTTCTTATAAGCTTTTACTTATATGTTTCCGGCTTTGATGCTATTTTTCTATCAGATTTGCCCATTGCTTTTAACTACGGGCTATGATTTGGATTAACTGCTAGTGGAATAAAGTAGGTGCCATCATGACTAATAAATTGGGCCACGACAGTTATTAAACATCTCATAAATAAAAACACAATATGGTAGTGTCAGTTGATGCCCATATAGCGTAACTTGTTGTTTGAAAGGAATTGAAGAAAAGAAAAATATTCAAAGTTGAGGAAAAAGAAAAAATGAAGAAAAAACATTTTTTAAAAAGTAAAAATCAAAGAAAAAGAAAAAAGAAAAAAAATAAAAGTTTAGAGGAGAAAATAAAAAAAAAAGATTGACAAAAAAACGAAGAAAAAAAGTCAAAATAAAAAATAAAAGAAAAATAAAAGTTGAGAATTTTATTTTTTAAAAGAAAAAAAAGAAAAATAAAAAAGAGAAAAAACTTTAAAATAGTAGTTGAGAGGAGAAAAGGAAAAAATTGAAGACTGGATAAAAAAAATTTACAAAAGAAAAAAATAGAAAAAAATTAAAATCATAGCAAAATTAAAAAAAGAAAAAAAATAGAAGTTGAAAGATAAATAAACATGGAGAATTGTTTAAAAATATTTGAGGTATAGAAATGCAAATAGGCATTTATTCTATTATCTATATATAAAAATGGAGGAAAACTAGTTTCATACAATTTTTCTTACGGAGGATAAAAAAAAGGGGGGAAAGTCATGGTTTCTATTTCAAACTATACACGACAAGTGTAGATCACACCTAAACTATTATAGTGACCTATTACACACCTATACTATATAAAAGTGAAGCTATTTTCACCGTAGAAGGTGACGTGGCAGAAGTTGTATTCACCATCCTAAGGTGCGTGACAGGAAGGAAAAAAATCTTAAAAAGACAGCTTCCATACACGTGTCGCTATTTCGTTTGTCATTATATCATTAACTACTCCTATTCTTCTTCTTAATATATACAATTAGATTAATTATTTTTCAATTAAAAAATGTTAATAAAATTAATTTTTTTTATTTTTTCAATTGAAAAAATGTTAATAAAATTACATTTTCTTATTATTCATTTTAATATGTGGGTCCTGTTTTCTTCAATTGCTTCTTCTTCACCAAAATCACCATTAAAATACCACCATTGACACCATCATCATCAAATTCAAATCTTCACCACAATAATTTTAAGAATCCACCATAGACTTTATTATCGAAATCACAATACAACCATTAGTATCATAAAAATCACAAACAACCACCATAAAATTCAACATCCACTACTAAAATTGCCATCGAAATCACAATATCACCATCATTAACATCCAAAATTACAAAAATCACCACAAATTTGCACGACTGTTAAAAATATTGCAGTTACAAACACAAAAATAAATAACAATGAGTTTCCTTCCCTTGACGCAGTGCTCCAATAGAAGCACAACCTGAAAGCACAAAAACAAGAGTGATGACATTTGGCTCTGCCCTAGAAAGCATCATCTCCTTAAATATATTGAGCGCTTCATAACCTAAATCCCTCTGTACATACCCCAAAATCACAACACTCCATGTTACAACATTTAATTCAATCTCCTCCTCTCTCATCCTCTCAAACAGTCCCAAAGTCTCGTCAAATCGTCCAATCTGAGAATACCCAGTTACCAATGCGTTCCAAGAAACCACATCTTTCACCTCCATTAACTCAAAAACCTTATTAGCATCATCCAAACGCTTGCATTTCGGGTGTGCGTTCCAAGAGTTCATTGTTCAATCCATAATGAAGCTAATTGCAGTTGAAAAAGAAATTGTACCACAAGATAACCATAAGCTATAAAATCGAGAGAAATAAATTCTTAAACATAAAAATAAAAAATAAATTTATCAAAAGCTACAAAATCAAATAAATTTATCATCCAAACATTTGCATTTCAGGTCTGCTGAAGTTTAGCTTTGATACAAGATTTTCATTGTTTGATTAAGTGAGTAAAAGAAGGAGAAGTTGATGAAGAAAAGAAAGTGAAGGAAGTGGATTTGAAGGGAAAGTGAAGCTGAAAATATGGGAATTTTCTTGGTTATTTATTTTTGTGTTTGGTGGGTAAAGGGCTATTTATTAATTAAATAAAAAATTAAATTAAATACGTGGCATCACCATAGGGCGAGTGGAGTACACTCCACTCATTAAACTTGCACATGAGTGTTGCGGGGAGGTAATTATTTCACTTTTTTATAGTATAGGCGTGTAATAGATCACTATGATAGTTTGGGTGTGACCTGAACTTTTCGTGTAGAGTTTGAGGTGAAAACCATTACTTTACCCTAAAAAAAATAAAGTCACCGATAATGGGGTTCATTTCTATAAGTTTACCTATAGACGTGCGTGTATTTTTCCCAGTTCTTTTGCATAACTTCCCTTCTCCATTACACATGCATGTCTTCTTCCTTTTCCCTCTTTCTTTTATTCTTTTGCAGTTTCATTTTTCTTCAATTTTTTATGTCAATTGTGTTCAAATTCTTAGAAGATCTATTATTTATTAGTTGATCACAATACAATTCTCATAACATTTTTCTTCTCATAATATATTTGAATGGCTTATTCGTAGGTGTTATGTATTATAACTCACTCTAATATATTTTAGTGATTCATTTGTACGCATAATTATTAGAACTCCGTCTAAGGTATTTTAGTGGTTCATTAATATGCGTAATATATTACAACTCACTCTAATGTATTTTAGTGATTCATTTGTACGTACATGGAATGTATGACGACTCAAACAATGTATTTAAATGGTTCATTTGTATGTGTAATGTATCAAAACAAAATCTAATGTATTTTAGTAGTTCATTTGTATGTGTAGTGTATCAACTCACTCAAGTATTATAGTAGTTCATTTGTGGGTATAATGTATTAAAACTCACTCAAATGTATTTTAGTACTGTAGTTCATTTGTATGTGTAGTGTATCAAGACTCACTCCAATGTATTTTTAATGTTTAAATTGTATGTGTTGTGTATCACAACTAAATCTAATGTATTTTCTTGTATGAAACAATTTGTATGTATTATCTTTTACTATAGATTTTATTACATTTAAACTTCACTATACTTAATAGTATTCTATTAGAATTGGTATTTAAAACATTATCATGAGGTAAAATGTATAAAGCATACAAAACATATATACCAAAAATAATGTTCTTTTAAAAATAAAAAATAGAGAAATTAAATTTGAAAGAAAAAGTAGGAAAGAGAATTAAATAGAAAAAAAAGCACGAACGAGAATTTTTTTTGTTCTGTCAACGAAAAGACAATAAAAGAGAGAGAGAAAGAAAAAAAGTAGGAAAGATAATGTGAATCTTATATTTATTGTGCATTCATATTTTTAGGAAGTGGTAACTCTATTACTTACTGGATCTGGTATAATTTGTAACTATTCGGTATTATAAGTAACTAGTCGACACGTTCGCATTTCGCGCGGTCATAAAAAGTATATTTAGAATTATTAAGCTCTCTGTTCTATGAAAATAAAAATACTTATAAACATCATCCATTTGAATTCATTTAAACATGTGAACATTAATAAAGATCTAAGAAATATTAAAATTTCTAGAATCAGTGATAATACTGATTTTTTGACAGTACTTTGAACTTTTGAGGTAAAGATCATCAACCGCCTCAAGAACTTCAAGGTAATCATCTGTAATCACATTTATTAGCTATCAAAATCACGAGTAAAAATAAGATCTTATCGAAAAATCATAAATGTGAAAACAAAAATTATAAAGAGCTAAACTTTTTTTTTTTTTTAATTATGAAGATATAATCACAAGAAGAAACTTAAAAGAAAACTTTCACTATTCTCTAGTGTGCTTCATTTTTTAATGTTGAAGAGAAATCAATAAGCACGTAACGTGGTAAGTCTAGAACAGAATTCAGAGGGCATGGTTTGCTAAATTTAGTCGACGTTCTTTCTGCATATATCAACACTACTTATCTTATGTTGAGGAAAATTTGAAAAACATTCAAATTCACCGCTCAAAATGTTACAAAGAGAGAAAAAAGTCATACTATTAAATCTTGTTGATAATAAAAAAGCAGACAACAACTTATAAGATAGACGGGAATATGATAATATTGCATGATATCACCATATCTGAACATTTATTTTGTATGGTCTAAATTTAAATTATCCTCTCAGATTTCATGTAATTTCAAATACTGAAGGTAAATAACATGGAATTTACAAATATCTCTAAAATGAAAACATCACGAATTGTCTCTCTTTAGTTAACAAAAAGAATCGTTGCTAAAAATGAAAATACTTCAGCTATAATCCAAGTATATGGATCACAAATTACTTTTCGTGCATACATACTTATTCTTGAACGCCCCTCGTGGATTTTAAGGTTTCGTCACCTAGCGAGTTTTATTACAATTTGACTAAACAGAAATCAAAGCAAATCTCATTACCATTAATTAGAGTACTAAAATGAGCTTGAGGAATAAGACAACAAATATGAAAACAAAGTATAAACCATTTAAAGCTACAATAGAAGAAAATCTTACATGAGAAAAAAAATGAAATTTATCTAAAATAAATTTGAGAATTTCACTATTATGACAACTTAATCAAGCTTCAATTAACAACCAGAAATGTAAATAAATATGAGAGGCGTGCAAGAGAACATGTAGAATGAAATTGATTGTAATAAATAAAGTTCGGTGGCGGATATATAGACTACGAACAACAATAAAGTGTCGCTGTGAATCAGACTGAGGCAGTGACCAATTGATCGATATTATCTTCGTTCACTTCACTAACTTTCAAATTTCCTCTATCATGATCATTTACCAACTCTGAAAGAAAATAATACGTCATAGTAAAAAAAAAGCAATTAGTAAAAGCTACACAGACAAAGCAAATTACAATATGCAGAAAATTCACTATCAATCAATATATAGTGGTAGAATTAGGGAATTAAAGGGTACAAGAATAAATTAACAGTATAATTAGTCAGAGATTAATGTCATACAATTAAATACATTGTAGTTATAATTGGGAAATAAATACGAAAAACTATCTTCTAAACTTGGAAGAAAGAAGCTTAAGAATACAAATGGATAGAATTTGGAGCATTAAGGTAGTGTACGCGGGTCTGAGCTGACTTTAATGAAAAGGTTTAAGACTTCAGTATGGGTTTTAGATGAACATTTATTTTGTATGGCCTTTTAAAGTCATTTATAGACCACTATTAATTTTGATATTTTTAATTTTAATCCTAAGAAAATGTAAAAAAAAATGAGAAAAAATATTATTAAAATTGTTGGCCTAAGATACACGCCACATCAATTTTTCTCATATCCTTCTTTATATATATATATATATTGATTGATTTTAAATTTTTTCTTGCATATTTAACATGATTAAGAGAGTTTAAGGAGTAATTTTTAAATTTTATTTTCTTTAAATAGCACATAAATAAAAATAATTGAATAACATTGATGATGAAAGTTATTTAATATGACTATCGTTAGTGTTGTGTATAATGTTAAGGTGAATTTTTAATCTTTTAAAATTTAAAAATGGTCAAAAAAATCACAAAAAAGATAAATAGTTTTGGAGGCCTCTGAGACATGCCGCATAGGATTGTCTAAGAGACTCCTTTATATATATACTCGGTATCAGCATGAGCACAATATATGTCATTTTTTTTATCTTAATTTAAATTATTAAAATAATTAATATTTTTAATTATTGTGATTTATAATATTTTTTTCTTTTGTTTCAATTTAAATGATACTGGTATAATTTCTACAGTCAGTCAAATATTTTATATTTTTTAAATTTCTTAAGTTGTTAATTATGCGATTTACAATGTCTTTTACATTATTTTTTAATAATTTATGAATATTCTCACTGTCTCAATTTATGTGGCATAGATAAAATTTTGACAGTCAATCAAATATTTTTTGCATATATAATTTTATATTAAGTTTGTAATCATTGTGATTTATAATATGTTTTATTTTATTTTTAAATAATATACGTTATTTTATGTCTTGCTCTGTCTAATCCTAATTTATGTGCACTAATATAATATTGATAGTTAATAAACTTTTTTATGTTGACATATCATTTTATGTCTTTTTTACCCTTTTTTTATGAAATATTATCAATGTTTCAATACTTAGACGATCATAATAATTAATTATGGGCGATATAGTAAAATCACGATGAAAACAATAAAGCACACATGTCTTAAGTGACTTGTAATAACTAAATAGAAGCGACATAGCAAAATTACTATAAAAATACTTGTATAATAATTAACTAATGATGGTATAGTAAAATTACGATTGAAACAGTCATAAATGTCAATTTTACTTTTTTTCTAATTAAATATTATTAATTTTTTAATATGTAAATGACTTATAATATTTAATTAGGAATATAATAATTAATTAGAGATGATATAGTAAAATTATAATTGAAGCAGCTGAAGCAAGCAAGTCATAAATGCTGATTTTATTTTTTTATTAAGTATTATTAATTTTCTAATACATAAATGACTTATAATAATTAGTTAGGGGTGATATGATAAAACTACAATTGAAGCAGCTGAAGAAAGCATGTCGACCTCGTACTTGCTTTGTTGATGCGGTAAAATTACGGTTAAAGTAGCTGAAACAGTCATAAATGTCTATTTTCTTTCTTTTTTAATTAAATATTATTAATTTTGTAGTACATAAATAACTTACAATATTTAATTAGGAATATAATAATTAATTAGGGGTAATATAGTAAAATTACGATTGAAGCAGCTGAAGCAGATATTTCATAAATGTCTATTTTAATTTTTTATTAAATATTATTAATTTTATAATACATAAATGACTTATAATAATTAATTAGAAACTGATATTATAAAATTACAGTTGAAGCAGTTGAAGCAGGTATGTCAAGCTACTGCGTGCTTAGCTCAACTCCCTCTTATAAATAAAAGAATATAAAAGAATATATTGATTATTTTTTAAGTTTGGTATGGTGGATAATTTTGGTCTTATAATTGTTTGTACACGTAATTATACCTCTTTTTAAAAACTAATTTTGGTCCTCTTTTTTTCATTTATATATATTAGATTTCTATTGATATTTTTTTGTATTCTCTAAGTTTTACTTCATCACCTCAAAGTTTCTTTCAATTTTCCCAATTCATAGTATTATCTAGGATTTCAAGTAGTTAATTTACTTAATTTCAAATGACTAAAAAACTCATTTATGAAATTATCACAATGGTCCTATCCAAATAAAGGAATACACAGAAGCAAAGGATTGAAAAAAATATTTTTATGCATTCTTCATCAAGTTCTAAAATGATATAAAAGTAGCAAAGAAGAGAAAAGTCAAAGATATCAAAATTTTGATGAAAGAGCATGAAAAATTTTCTGATTCGAAACATGTTCAAGATGAAGTCTTTAAAGAAACAAAGATTTTTGTTGTTGTTTTCTTTAAGAATTTATTCATCGATTTATAGCAATTGATTTGTATATGTATTTTGACAGTATTCAATTGATTGATAGTTATGAATACATATTTTGACTGTAATTTGAGATATTGAAATGAATTTAAATTGTGCATAAAAAACTGGCCGTTAAAGTTACATATACATATTGTTTTGTAAATTCATTTTGAATATGTTTTGATTTGTATGTGCATGTTGGCTAATGTTTAACTAAATAATAGTTATGAATACATACTTGTCCGTCTTGTGAGATTTGAAATCTATTTACGTGTGCACAATTCATTCGATTATTAAATTCACTCAATTGTATTTTCAATATTGGATTAATTTGTATTTGGTCGTACAAAGTTACTTTTATTCTTTTGTTGATCTAAACAAAATATAACCATATACATCTTGTCATAGTATTCACAGTTACATATACATATTCATTTACAAATGTATACAATACGTACATAATGGACTATAGTTACATATACATATTGGACTAATTTACAGTTTCATATACATATTAATCTGTATATATATTTAGTCCGTTCAAGTTAAAATTTCATATACATATTAGTGGGTATATGTATTTGTCCCTTTTATGGAGTTGAAACTCGAGCTTTCGTACTTCAACCATGATGAAGAACCTACACTTTTCTGATTCCAAATAAGTCATGTTCAGTAGTACCAATGCGATTGACAACTAACTATAGAGGGTAACGAACTTAAGCCCTTAATTGTAATTGTATTTATTAATACAAATTGAATCATACAAATATAAATGATACATTTTCATCAAACGATACATATTTATACAATTTGAACAATACAGATATAAATGATACTTTTTTATACAAATATAAATGATAAATTTGATGTAAAAATACAAACAATACATTATATATGATAGACTCATGCAAATACAAATAATATATTGTCACTCCTATGTCATTATGTGTTTCTATCCTCGTACTGCTAAAATCAATTTTATACTCGATTTTAATACCTTTTCACTTCCAATCTATACACAGTTGTTTAACAATCAATTTCAGCAATTCGTCATAGTTTTTAAATTTTTTCATTGCAATTGAGTACAACCGATATTCATCATATTCATTTTTAGTCGTCCATACACACGAATGCTTCAAAATAATTACAAATCAAGCATATAAAAGCAATTATTCACCAAAGTTGAAGCCAAATTTTGTTTGAAAATATTCTCAGTATATATGCAGTTTTCGTATAAGAATCAAAATACCATATACAATTATTCACCAAAACCGTCATATATACAATTCTTAATAACGAAACCAAATACCGAATCAATTGATCAAATTGAATCCACATTCATATGTATTCATTGAAATCGCATTAGATAAATCAAATACGAAAAAATAATTACATGTCAGTTTATACGATGCATGTCACCTTCTACAATTATTTTTTGCAGAAAATAGCGATGAAGCAAAAATAAAAGAACAATAAGATTGAATTACATTTTTTTGCTAAATTAGATTGAATTACACACCTGGGAATTGTTGATGTCGCTTTCTCCCTCTCTTATTTTTTCGTTGTGTTCTATTGAATATGTCTTTAAACATGACAATTTATGAAAGGAGAATATTGTGAAAAGTTGGAGATAATTAAGGGTGTTATTTACTCTTTTTTTTTTTTTTTTTTTAAATCACTACCTTATGCTTTTTTTTAACTGAATTCTGAGAAAAAGTTGACTAGATACAATGAGCCCTTTATGCATTTGGTCACTAACTGCTACCTATAAATTGTAATTAGTAAAAGTTATATCAAGAAGTTAGTTGCGAGGAGTCTAAGTTATTTATGGGTGAAATTTTTCCATTAATTTATTTTGAAATAGTCCAAGAGTAATAGGTGTAATCATATAAATTTTATTCAAATTAAATTTCAAATATATTAGTCTAAATCAATATTGCAGATTCATATAATTAGAGAAATAATTAACTTCCAATTGTGGTATTCCATTGATTTGTGCTACAAATGCTAATCCCATCATGCTAAGTCCAAGATGACACCTTATTCTAGAGACCTAATTTGGTGTCACATGTCAAATTATGTGCCACGTGAAGTCAAGAAAAAAGAGCAAATAGGATTATGCCGCGTATCAAAATGATGAAACATTCCTAGTGAAATCAAAGGACAATAGAAAGTATCATCTGAACAAGTTTACATGTTATAAGTCTCCATAATTACAAAAATAGAGGACTAGAACTCTAACAAGAAGCCAGAGAAAGTTCGTGTATCAAATGCCACAAATTTCTCTATAAGATACAAGTTTAAATATTCAAACACTCAAGTTCATATACAACTCAAGATCAAGACAAAGATTCAAGACCAAGACCAAATGCCCTTTAATTCAAACACAAGCCATGATTAAGACCACTAAATTCAAGATCAAGGTCTAAAGCCCTTGGATTCAAGTACAAGTCAAGATTAGACTACTAGATTTAAGATCAAACTCAAAAGACCTTGGATTTCAAGTATAAGTCAAGATCAAGACCACCAGATTCCACATCAGGCTAAAAAAATTCTTGGATTCAAAAAAAATTTAAGATCAAGGTCAATGACTCTTGAATTAATATTCAAAAAGAAGCATCAGAGGATTTATAGAGACTGTAACACTCCATATTAAAATCAAATACTATGATTGTAGTGATATATTCCTTCCATAATTGTTATTTTCTCAGCGTAAATTTTATTTTCTAAAACCATCTCTACCTCTCATTTCTTCATTTAAAATTTGAAAAATATAAAAACTACTGAAATGAAGATCAAAACCAAATTTGATACTATACTTGTTGTTGACTTTAAAAGTGCATTTGAAGCTATAATAGGGATTATTGGAGAAATCAAAAGGAGCAGACACAAAATGTTAGGATAATAAGTACTTCATGTAATGTCCAAGACAACTCATGTCTCAGATTTATCTTATCCAACAAGATGGGTGTCCTCTTCTTACATGCTAGAAGGAGCAAATGATATAACTAATGTGTTCGAGAAAATGTTGACGCAACTTAATCTTCCATAAAAATGCCACTAAAAGTCCAACAATCCCTTGATGCAAGAAGGTGATATCATAAACACTTAATATGCTCCATATCTCCTGAGATTATTCTCCATTCTAAGTTCTATTCGGTTAAAGATTCACATTATTCTTCATTCTCTATGATGGTGGTACAAGTAATGATGATTGACGCTTCAATTAAGGAACAACTGGCAAGTTTATTGAAGTAATAGAAGGACTAATAAAGCACGTGTAAGAACAAGATGCTAAACTTTCCAAGTTGATAAATAAGATGGATAGCATGATTGAGATAAAATCAAGTCAAGTATCTATAAAGATTAATGAAATTCATAAGAAAGGAGAGTATATAAATAACAACAATGATCAAAGAGATCCATAGCTCTACTGAAGGTTTGATTCCTCTTGACCAATTGAAGGACTTCATCATGAAGCTATAAAAAAATCTTAGTCCTTATCCAGAGTTTCCCTCATATATGCAAAGTCATATACACAAAGGATTGAAAACATGAAGATGCCCAACGGCTATCAACCTCGTAAGCTCTAAAAATTTATCTGCATAGGGAATCTGTCAAGATCCAAAAGTTGATGTCATGATGAAACTTCTCTCGGCCTAATCTCGACAAGTAATCAAAGTACCCAAATAAAGAAAATTCAAAAATAATAATAAAATTAAACAAGGCAAGACTTCTAGAACAAAGTCAGACCATGATATAGAAAAATATGAAAGTATGAACAAAATACATAACTATACCAAAACCTGGTATCATAACTACAAGAGTATCTAAAAACCATATCTGATTCTAAAATACTACATAAAATCTGTCTTCAAAATAAATAAAGAAAATAGATAGATAAAATGAAGCCTAAAACCAACTCTAATGGCCTAGAGCATGTCGGTACCTCAAAATCTCCAAGAATCAAGCATAGACCCAGCTACCGTGTGCTGTACTAGGATCTGCATCAAAAGAGCACATTAGAGTGAGTAAAGTACACTTTTACTAAATAGGTATCATAGGCCAATTAAGCAAGACAAAAAATAATACAAGTAAAGACATACACAACCTACAAGCAGAAAAGTTCTCAAATGATAGCTCACACCGTCTCCATTAATAATTCTAATATATATATATAGACAAGGGACAATCATACATACAAGTATAGATATAATCTAAATACATGATAAGTAAACACATAATGGGAAATACAGAATATGCAAATGCAATGCAATGTGATGTATGATAAAGTGAATGGTTGAAAATCATTGCATGACTTTCTGTGTACACCTAACGATCCTCAAAGATCCCAAAATAGGACCCATGGAGGGTTCTCATACTATATACTATCTTGGTTTTTCACCAATCTCAATCTATTCAATCGATACATTTCTAGGTTTAGGAATTTTTGAAGTGTCTCATTTTCTGTAAAAAATCAATATTCCTTAATGGTAATAATATCTCATGAATGTGTATGTATGTAATAAGGAGTTAAGTCTCACACTAAGATCAATATGAAGATATAAAATCAATTCAATACATATAGAAATAAGTTGAGCTCAAAAATCACCTCAATATGCCATTAATTCATGATATCAATTCTAGTTGGGAACCATTCAAATAAATATGCATTTAAGATTTCATTAAAATAACATCAACCCACAAACATGAGTATTTTAATATGATAAAGGCACAATGCTTAATAAGGCCTATAATGTCTATTCAAGCCTCCACTTGGGCATCACATTAAGAAATACGGGATTCAAGTGCATAATTAAGGCCAGTGATGTCAAATAAAGCTTCCGCATGGAAACACACAATTTATAATATATATGTAAATAGCAATAAAATATAATCCCCCACACAAGCATTATGATGTTAGGTGTATTTATGCATTCTAGTGTCACTATTCTAGTCTTTTTAACTTTGTATTGAGGATGATTCGTATGCTATATGGGTTGATAATGACATAAATATGCATCTAAGTGTCAAAGTACATGATTACAATGTAAAAAGTGAATTCCAAGAAAGTTTGTACTTAATTGAGTCATTTAGAGTTCAATCGAGGAAACTAACATTACTATCTTAAGCTCGGTGTTTGTCTAGTTTATCCCGTTTGATTCTATTGTGTATAAAGGGTTCCAAATAGTTTAAATGTGTAATTATGAGTGAAAAAACTTGTCTGTGATGTTCAAATTTCAATTTGATTAAGTGTAGAGGTGAAACAATAAGTTGAAGATCAAGGGAACTAGTCTAGTCTTAGCTTGTGTTTTTGATTCATCGTGTTGGATATTGTGTTGTTATGACCTCTAACCCATGGTGTATGATTATGTAGGAAGCTTTGTGGGCTGAATATGGTGATATATTAATGATATAAAGGCTGAAAATCCATGGGAAATACACCACAATACAAGGGATGGACTGGAAGGAGGGGAATTAACACTTAACTAAAATCTTGAATGCAACTTCTAGTGAGGTATTGCGATAGGATCGTGCCGTGACCCCTATTTGACTCAAACCATCTATGTGACGCAACCTCCAATCAAGTCAAGCACTTATTTTTCCGTAACCCTTAGTCAAGTCAAGCAAGTGGTGTGGCGCAACCGCTAGTTCAAACACGACCAAGTGCAAAATCCTTCTTCTACACGGCTTGGACTTATCTTCTCCTAAAAATACATGTTTTGTCATGTTTGTAAACATCTTTGGACGTCTTGGAACATCAAGGAGCTGCTACTACATGTTTTTTAGGTTTATTGTTTTATTTAGACACCTATTAGATTATATCATTTATTCAACCTTTTGGATCATGATTATGACTTTGAGTGGCTAAAAACCTCCTTTCCAAGGTTAAAGCCAAGAACATGACTATTATTGTTTTGAATTGATTTTATTTAATTCACTTACTATATTTGGTTGCTTGTTCATCTTTGATTTAAATATTTGATGGATTGATCACCCGGAGAATATATCAATTGTCTACCTTTTGATCTCGGGAGAGGAAATAGGGAGATAGAACATGGAGTTGAACAAAGTGTGGTTTGTATTCTTGTATAAAATAAGGAATTCATATTACCATCTAGGACAAGGATGTACTTAGAATACTCACTTGATTCACATGTAGGATGATAACTTAAAAAACTTAATTGGATTATTACCTTCCCACTCAATGGTATAGTTGTAATGTCCAAATTAGGTAAACGGTTAGAGGTCGGGAGACCATGATTATGCAATTAACCCTACGAATCAACAACCAAGATAAGCAAGTTAACCAATGAAGTTCAATAACATATTATGATTGTTCATTGTTCAAAAGTGCTTTAACCCTTGGCTTTACTTCATTGATTGTTTCAAGACTTATTTTTGGCATTGTTCACTTTTCTTTAGTTACAAATTACAAACTCCTTTTTGGTTACTCTTGTGCTAATTGAATCTAAATTGCGAACTAGAATTGAATCGTTCTTAGATCAAGTCCCTGTGGGATCGATATTCAACTTTTTGGAAGGCCATTTTACTACTTGATAGACCACGTACACTTGCGTGTGTGCTTGGGCGTTGCCAAGTTTTTGGCGGCATTGCCGGGGATTTGCATTCAGCAATTGTTATATTTTTAGTTTACTCTTAGATTTCTTTGATGTTTTTATGTTTGATGTTGGTTGTGTATTTGCAAGAAACAGGTTTACAAAGTAGTAAGCTGGCAAGGATCAGGACTTGATTGGACCAAGCTTCAAACCTGAGCAATTTTTCCATCGGTGTAGGAGAGAAGAAATCCTTCTCTACCGTATTCCTCAAATCGTAGAAGATCAAGAAAATCACGCTCTAATGGATGAAGAACAAGTAGACTGCAGGATAGTCAGAGAAGTGGCAATCCAACTTCCAACCAATTTGACTTCCCCATTTCAGAAGCTAATACCTGGAGGCACTTTTGAGCTTAAACAGAATATGGTACAACTTTTGATTAGCAATGGACAATTCACAGGGCTTTCACATGAAGATCCACAGGTCCACTTGTGAAATTTTCTGGAAATTAGTGATACATTCATTTCCATGGGTGTGAATGCAGATTATGTAAGGATGATGTTGTTCCCCTTTCACTATTGGGGGAAGAAAAAAAGTGGTTGAATGCAGGCCCGGCAAATTCAATCATATCATGGGATGACATGGCTCGAAGATTTCTTATCTGATTTTTTTCGTCTGGCAAGACTACGATACTTTGCATTGAGATAGTGTACTTCAAACAGAAACTAGTCGAGAGTCTATACCATGCTTGGGAGCACTTCAAAGCACTTCTCCGGGATTGTCCACACCATCAACAGTCTAATTAGGTACTTTCTTATACTTTTGTAAAGGCTCTTGATCACAATACAATGATTTTGCTCGATTCAGCTGCAGGTGATCAAACTCTTAAGATGACATATGATGAGCTGTACACTTTATTGAACTGTAAGCTCAAGGAAATCCAGAATGACATTCAAATTCGAGGAGCACTACGAAAAGAGTTGCAGGTGTATTAGAGGTTGACCAATTCACTGCCATATCTAATAATATCTCTTCATTGCAAAATAAAATAAGCAGTCTGAAATTGGGAGTAGCACAACCTGCAGCCAAATTCAATGCAATCCAACAAGCTTCAGGTTGGTGTGAAGTTTGCGGTAACACTGGCCATTCAATAATAATGTGTGTTGTAAATCTGAAGTCAATAATGTATGTGGGCAATGCTGAAAGGCCAAATTATGGTAATGTCTACAACATGAAGTGGCAGACTCAACCACTGAATTATACTTGGAATGCTCAACAATAGTAAACTCAGAAATCACAGGCATAAGGAAATCAGTCAACTAGCAACTTGAAAGAGATCATGAAACAGATTCTTGCTAATTAAATACAGTTGGCTGCAGATGTAAAAAAATCGGCAGGCGGCCACTAGAAGCTTAGAGTTATAGATGGGGCAGTTATCACTTACATTAAATACCAGGCCTCAAGGTTGGTTGCCCAAAGATGCAAAAAATCCAAAACAAGTTATGACAATTATCTTGAGGAGTGGTAAAGAGCTTCATGGAGAATCTTAAAAGGCAACTAAGGAGGTAGATGCTGATATGGTGACTGAATAGGTAAATGGCAGAGTTGCTAAAAAATTGAGAAAGTCTTGAGTACTCAAAGGAAAAAATTACTGCAAAAGTGGAGAAGCAGATGCCACAACTCTTGTTCCCACACAAACACAAAAAAGCAAAGAAGGATGCATGTTTTAAGAAGTTCTTTGACACGTTTCGAGAGCTTCACATTAACCTTCCTCTGTTAGATGTTTTGTAAGGTATGCCTAAGTATGGAAAGTACTTGAGGGACATAGTTGCTAATAAGGTAAAGCTGAAGGATGTTAAGACGGTAGCACTCACTAAAGAGTGCAACGCTGTAATAATAGTAAATGCCCAAGAAGCTTAAGGTCCCTGGGAAGTTCATGTTCCCCATTCAGATTGGTAATAGTAAAGTGGTTAATGCACTGAGTGACTTAGGGGTAAGTGTCAACTTGATGACCCTCTCCTTGTTTAATAATTTGAACATGGTGAAGCTAGACCAAGCCCTGTGCTTTTATAATTGGCAAATAGGATCATAGCCTATCCCACCAAAATCATAGAAGATGTCTTCATAAAGGTTGGTAAATTTTTTATTCTTGCTTACTTTATTGTTCTAGATTTTTTGGCAGACGAATAGGTACCAATCATTTTGGGGCGTCCATTCTTAGAAATCGGAGGAAATTTGATTGATGTTAGAGAAGGTACGCTCACAATGAGGTTGGAGGATATAGAGGTAGTATTTAAAGTTTACAAAGCACTTAACACACTATCCCACTATAAGGACTTATTCATGATTATTGTTATTGAAGGGGATAAGTGTAGGGTGGATTGTGTGCCAAAGACCTATTTGGATATCCTCATTGATCACCCTAAGTCAAAACCACCTAAGCCCAACACGATGCAAGTGGATGAGCCTGAAAAGGCTAAAGTTGAGAATACTGTTTACCTTGAAAATGCACACTCAAGAGGTCAAAAACGAATAAGAAGATGGACTCCAAGTGTGAGAAAAATGATGAAGGAACTTGGTTAAGTTGAGTTGGGTCATGCTGCGACACTAAATCAGGCGATACTTGGAAGGCAACCCATGTTAAGTAGCTATGTTTTTCAGTTTTTTAGTTTTTATTCCACATAATTTTTGTTTTTGATTGAAACTTGCATTCAGTGTAGTTATTGTAGGGCTAACTTGAATGTCTTGTGTGTAGTGGAAGTGTAGAGTCTCCTTAGTTTAGGATGCTTCTAATGAAGAATTGTTCAAGGATAAACAAGGTTTAAGTGTGGGGCGGTGATGTTGGGTGTATTTATGCATTCTAGTGTCACCATTCTAGTCTTTTTAGCTTTGTTTTGAGGATGATTCATATGATATATGGGTTTATAATGATATAAATATGCATATAAGTGTCAAAGTACGTGATTACAATGTTCAAAGTGAATTCCTAGCAAGTTTATACTTAATTGAGTCATTTGGAGTTCAATCGAGGAAACTAGCGTTACTAGCTTGAGGTAGGTTTTGTCTAGTTTATCCCGTTGGATTATATTATTTTTAAAGGGTTAAAAAGGGTTTAATTGTGTAATTATGAGTGGAACAACTTGTTGGTGATGTGCAAAGTTCAATTTGATCAAGTGTAGAGGTGGAACAATAAGTTGAAGATCAAGGGAACTAGCCTAGTCTTAGCTTATGTTTCTGATTCATCGTGCTGGATATTGTGTTGTTATGATCTCTAATCCGTGGTGTGTGATTATGTAGGAATATTTGTGAGATTAATATGGTTATATATTGATGATATAAAGGCTAGAAATCCATGATAAATACACCACAATACAAGGGTTGAAAGGAGGGACTTCAACACGTAACCAAAATCTTGGATGCAACTTCCAGTGAGGTATCGCGATAGGGTCGTGCCGCGACCCCTATTTGACTCAAACAAGCAGTGCGCCATGACCTCCAGTCAATTAAAGCACCTATTTCTCTGCAACCCTTAGTCAAGTCAAGCAAGTGGTGCGGTGCAACCCCTAGTTCAAACACAACCAAGTGCAAAATCCATCTTCTACACGGCTTGGGCTTATCTTCTCCTATAAATACATGTTTTGTCATGTTTGTAAACATCTTTGGAAGTCTTGGAACATCAAGTAGCTGCTACTGCACGTTTTTTTAGGTTTACATTCTTTTATTTAGCATTCTATTAGATTATATCATGTATTCAATCTTTTAGATCATGATTATGACTATTAGTGGCTAGAAACCTCCTTTCTGGGGTTAAAGCCAAGAACATGAGTATTTTTATTTTGAATTGATTTCATTTAATTCGCTTATCATATTTGGTTTCTTGTTTATCTTTGATTCAACTATTTGATGAATTTATCACCCAGAAAATATATCAATTGTCTACCTTTTGATCTCGGAAGAGGGAATAAGGAGATAGAACATGGAGATGAACAAAGTGTGATTTGTATTCTTTTATAAAATAAGGAATTCAAACTAGCATGTAGGACAGGGATGTACATAGAAGCCTCACTTGATTCACACGTGGGATGATAGCTTAAAAAACTTAATTGGATTATTACCTCTCGCTCAACGATGTTGTAATGTCCAAAATAGGTAAATTGTTAGAGGTTGGGATACCATGATCATGCAATTAACTCTACGAATCAACAACCAAAATAAGCAAGTTAACAAATGAAGTTCAATAACATAGTATGATTGTTCAAAAGTGCTTTAACCCCAGGCTTTACTTCATTGATTGTTTCAAGACTTTTGTTTTCCGCATTGTTCAGTTTTCTTTAGTTTACAAATTACAAACTCTCTTTTGATTACTCTCGCACCAATTGAATCTAAATTGCAAAATAGAATTGAATCGTTGTTAGATCAATTCCCTATGGGATCGATATTCGTCTTCTTGAAGGCCACTTTACTACTTGATAGATCACGTACACTTGCATATGTGTTTGGGCGTTTTCACATTACACAATATATAAAAATAGATTAAAAACATCATCCATAGTTATTTTCCCAACATATTATATGCTTTATTTATTTAGTAACTACCCAACCCAGTCTAAAGAAATTAATCCATAACTTACATCAAAATGATGAAATTTGAGATAAAGTCCTTCAGCACGTATCCCTCCATTTTTAATAGGTTTTGGAATCAACTACAACATTCAAATATAGCATTTATGCATTAAAATAAAGCTAATGCCCATATTTCTCACATTTGAGTTGGATCTAAAATGGGTTTGACAAATGAGATTGAAAATGAATTGGGTAAAATCATAATTTTAGTTTAAAAATACTTCCCCACGGTTAAAGGAATCTACAGTTGAATACCCACACAAAAATGAGTTAAAAAATGAGGTCCAAATTAAATAAAACCATTTTAAAGCTTCACCAGAAAATCTTCAAATTACCATGTTAAAAAACAAGATTAAAGAGTATCTTGATGATATAATTCAATGAAAAGTAATGAAATTAAGGTTTTGGAGATTACCCAAGCTTAAATAGTGATCATAATCCTAAATATCGGACAAACCCAAAGCTTAAAGTCCAAAAATAGTGAAAAATTATGAAATGGGATTTATATATAGTTGTGGCCGCTTTGCGGCTAAATGGCCGCTAAAGTGGCTATCGCTAAAGAGGTACCAGGCCAATAAAGTGGCTACAACTAAATGCTTGGATGATAAAGCAGCTACCACTTAAGCGGTCCTTAGCTTCTTAAGTGGCTAGAGTAGATATCAACCAGTGCTGATTTTGGTAAAACCTAACAATACTTCAAATGAACCCTCACGATTTAATTGGAAGGCCACAAAAATAAACCACATATGCAATTAGGATAACTTTGATATTTCAAACTCAATGGCGATGTTGGATTTAAAAAAAAATTGTTTTTAATAAATTAACCCCCAAGGCTCTTTTAAGGCATATTTCACTAGTTTTTCACATCAAAGATCAAAATGTAAACTAAAGGCTCCAAACCTAAACCAACCCTGCTACTAACCTTAATTTGATATTTCGGATCTAGTGAAGTTGTTCAAATTTCCTTATGACACTCAAAACATTAAATATTGAACAAAGTCAACTATGGAGCTTTTAAAGCTCCAAAACACCTCAAATTCTCTCAAAACACTTTCGAAGGCATTGAGAATCATGCCAACCAACCTCACACCCGAAAATCAATATGTAGCAACTTTACGGAAGGGGAAAATTGTCAAATCACATAAAAAGAAACATTTCTCACTTTAGGTCATTACAGTATCTACCGCTAAGACTCTAGTTTGTCCTCAAACTAAAAAGTAAAAAACTAACTGAATCAGTAAAAAATTGAGAGTAACTACTGCTCATGACAAGCTCAACCTACTAAGTAGTCTCCTTAATAAGTTGGTGTCTTTACTGAACTTTAACCACATGAATATCTATAGAACACAACTGTCTGACCTTCTTAGCTAAAATAGACACCGACTTCTATACAAAGGTCAATATATCATCCAACTAAATTGAATCCTAATAAAGCAGGTGAGACTCAGATGGAATATAGCACCGCAAAATAGATGTTGAAATGACCTAAATTTGTGAGTTTTTATTTTTATATGTTTTGACTATTTTTTCCTTCCTCGTAGATGCTACATGGTGTTTTTGGAGTTTGGGGATGGTTGGCACAATTCTTGATGCGATCAAGAATGATTAGTGTGAGTTTGTGGTTTTAGAGGCTTGAGAGGTCATATAGTTGACTTTGGTTAAAATTCATTATTCTGAGCGTCGGATGAATTTTTTGACCATGCCAACAAATTTGAAATATCAAATTTAGGTTAGTACCAAGATTGGTTCGATTTTGGGACCTCTCATTTCGACCCTTTGTTTGAAAATTAGTGAAAAGGGGCCCCTAGGAGTTAATTTTGTGAAAACAATCTTTTTTTTTTTGAAAATCCAATGTCAACATTGAGGAACATCAAAATTATCCTAGTAGCATATATAGTTTATTTTTGTTTGATCCTGAATGAATTTCAAGGGTCCGTTCAAAGATTTTGGAAACCATGATAATCAGTTGGTTGTTGATATCTAGTGGATGGAGTTAACTTCTTTTCAAACGTAGGCCCCTGGCCACAAATACGAATAAGAAAATCTCCCTTTATCGTGAAATATTCATCATAATAATGAATAAAACAGGAATCACAACAGAAATATTCATCATACCAAAAACTAAAAGACGATCTTGGTGTGCAAATAGTGAAAACAAGAGAGACACGTTTTCTCTCTCTCAACCTAATCCGCTATTCCCCTCTTCCAAAAACTAATACAGAATAATGAATTATGAATAAAAATTCAGCATCAAGTCTTTTAATAATCTCTTCTCTCATAATTACCTTCTAAGTCCCTAAACTAATTATAAATGATAAATTAGTCTTGGACATAGTTTCTAGGCGCCACATTTGGTCCAACAAGGTACTTTTCTCTTGTGTGATTTGTCATCTGCAATCTGTAGTCCCATCATGTCTCTATCTACCTCATTAACACCTGAAATCATGCTAAGTACATAGGTTAGCTCAATTACATTAAAGTAGAGTGAAAACATAAGAAACTAGACACTTTGTTCTCAAAACTTAGCTAAAATATGGGTAAGTTATGGTGCTTAGGCATATAAATACACCCAAGATCACCACCCCACACTTAAATCTTTGTTCGTTGTCGAAAAACTTATCCATTTATGCATACACAAGATTTAAAACCCATAAAGAAAACATAAGATGCTCAAAGAGGCTCACACAACAATTATGAACAAGAAGTAGCTTCATGAATCATTACTAGAGACAACCTACCCTCAAGAATAGACTCATTAAGTTAGCAAATTCATGCATACCGTTTAAGCAAAGAAATTATATAAATTACCCAACCTTCATCAACCATGTGCCCTCGTAACAAGAAAGGTACCCATAATTACTCACAATCATGCAATTTCTAACAAAATGGGTACAAGAATCAAGTTGCGCTCACTCTCACAAAAAATTCTCAAATTATAACTGATGACCATATGCTTGACCTTAGTGTAATGATCCACTAATATCAGAATGCTAAGATTAGGATCAAATAGGTCTTTAACGGGTTGTAATGCAGGCTAAAGGATGGGTAGGAACTATTTTGGCCAGAAATGGTGACTATCTTCCCTAAGCACTTTAATACACTACATTATGCAACTAAGACCAATTTTTAACAACCAATTTACACCACTTTCATCTATCTATATCTTTTGTTTTCACCCCATGCCATTAAACTCAATTAACAACACTATGGTGGGAGTATGAAACCCTTTCAAATATTTTATTATTATTATTATTTTTTGCACCCATTTCACATTATGCACCCCTATGATAGCCACTCTCAACTTAAGCGATTTACCTTAGTTGAGATGCTAATGTCCAAGAAGGACCAGGGCCAAAACAAGTTTATTGTAACATGTCCGGGATAAAATTTGAAACTTTTTCAAAAATTTTTGCTACTCCCAACCACATCAATTTCACACGCTAATAACCAAACTTTGGGGCATCAATTTCACCTTCTTACTCTTATTGTCAAACTCCTAACTCAAATTCATTTTACATTAAAGTACTTAGGAGCTTTTGGATCAAATTACGGTCCATTAAAGAATGGGTTAGGCTAAATATGAGGCTAGCAAAAGAACAAGCTAAAGGATCAATAGGGCTAGCTAAGATAATGTGCAAAGGTAGGTCAAAAGAAGGCATGAACAATGGTTGTCAAAGAAATGCCTAAATCATCTCCTAAACTCACAATCTTTATTTTTCTTTGCACACACACCAGACAAGTTCTAGCATCAATTGCAATAAGGAATATACAATAGTCTTACACACTCATGACACATGGTCAACTCAATTAGGAGCATTATAGATTCTTGACCCAACAATTAAATGAATTCAACTAAAACTAACAATCACAACAAGAGTCACAACTAGAGCCTAGGTGTTTCAAACGTAATGATCCACCGCATACTCATGCTATAATGCCATGTGATCCACAAGAACCTTTACATGTAACAAATGACTAATTTTCTCTTAAGACGGTCGCCATCCATCCATCATCAAGAAAAACACCTAACTATGACTAAATCAAACAAACATCTAACAAGAAACAAAATAAACAAAATAACTAATCCTATCACAAAAGTATACTTAGGAGAAGGTACTAATTTCTTACAAAACAAGCAACAAAGTAACCAGCCACCCCATACCTAATCTAGATACTATCCCCAGTGCAAATAACAAGCTAAAGAACCTGGCTATTAGTACTCTTTATCCACATTAGGAGTTATTCCACTTGCATGGAGATCATCATCAGAGCTATTTTTTTCTGTATTCATCACATCGCCCATGTCAGCCACACATAATGAAACTAACTATAGTTAAGATGCAGGTGGTGAATTCACCATCCCATACTTAATTTGTTAATATAAACCAATTAAGTGTTATTGTTGGGTACTCAGACTTCGTCGGCATATACTTTGATATGGTGCACAAACCTTAGTCGCAATATAATTCACTCACTTCAATTTCCCCAATTCTATTTCAATGAAGCACTTTTTGAACAAAATCATTCCCTACAACTTCAACCATATAAATATATATAGAACACCATCACTTTCACATGATTTTATCAATATTATGTTCAACACAATAAGATGGAAACTAATGGTTACACAACTACCATGTTGGTTGTGAATAATTCACTCACATGTACAAGCTCAAGTACTACAAAAATGGTGCTTATCTTCCCAAGATGTTCAAAATCCTTCTTTGACATAGACATGGCAAGAATTTAATTCATAATCCTAAAAAAATCAACTAACAATAACAAAAGGTCACCATAACTAAGGGTTAAGAAATTAAAACTTACCTTGAAGATGGACGATTGAAGAAGGAAGGGGAAATTCTTAAGCTTGTTAAGCAAAGAGTAATCTTGAAGGACAAAGAGAATGGTGAGGGAGGAATCTTGTATGTCTTGGGGGTGAAATAAGGATGAATTTGGGCATTTAGGGTGTAGAGTCTATTGAAAGAATAAAATCCGGGTCGGGTTGACCTAAGTTAAAGTTGGATTCATGTTGAAATTTGAAGGATGTGCGATGCACAAGTTATCGCACAAGTTTAAGTGTGCGCCGCATTGATTATCGCACATGTGAAATAGTGAGACTATGCGGTATGGTGTGCGATGCACATATTATCGCACAAAGATAAGTGTACGGCGCATATGTTATCTCATCAGCTTAAGTGTGCACCGCCTAAGGTATCGCACAAGTGAGACAGTGAGGGTGTGCAGTTGGCTGTTAAGGCATTAACATAGAAAATAGGGGTTGGAAATCCTATTTTCTTATCACTACTCTCTTTTTCGAACAACAACCTTTCTCTCAAACAAGTTGTGTTTTAAGGCACATCCTCTATGTTTGCAACCAAGAGAATTCAAGATAAATGAAGAGAGTATGATGTAAACAAATAAATGCATAATGAATTCAAAACCCAAAGTAATAGATTGTATGCTACAAGGCTTCCATAACCCTAACTAATAAACTTAGCTACTCATGAATAAAACAAAAATCACAAGAGAAATATTCATCATACCAAAAACTAGAAGACGATCTTGGTGTGTAAATAGTGAAAACAAGAGAGAAATGTTTTCTATCTCTCACCCTAAACCGCTTTTTTTCTCTTCCAAAAAATAATACAGAATAATAAATTATGAATAAAAATTCAGCATCAAGTATTTTAATAATCTATTCTCTCATAATTGCCTTCTAAGTCCCTAAACTAATTATAAATGACAAATTAGTCTTGGACATAGTTTCTAGGTGCCACATTTGGTCCAACAAGCTACTTTTCTCTTGTGTGATTTGTCATCCGCAATCCGTAGTTCCATCATGTCTCTATCTACCTCATTAACATCTAAAATTATTCTAATCACATAGGTTAGCTCAATTACATCAAAGTAGAGTAAAAACATAAGAAACTAGGCACTTTGTACTCAAAACTTAGCTAAAATATGGGTAAGTTATGGTGATTAGGCATATAAATACATCCAAGATCACTTATTTGACCAACTTTAGGGTTTTGTTTTTTTCTCTAAGATTGAAATCAGATCAGGCTATCATCAGCTCAGAGTCAGAGAATGTGACATTCCAAAAATAGCCTTTCATACTCGGTATGGTCACTTCGAATTCTTAGTTATGTCCTTTGGTATTACCAATGCCCCAACAATTTTCATGGACTTGATAAACTGGGTGTTCAAGCAGTACTTGGACATCTTCATCATAATCTTCATTGATGATATTCTAGTCTATTCCCGTAGTGAGCGTGATCATGCAGACCATCTTAAAATTGTACTTCAGACTCTTAGAGATCATCAGATATTCATCAAATTTAGTAAGTGCGAGTTTTGGCTAAGGTCAGTAGCATTCCTTGGTCATATTATTTGTAGTGATGGCATTAGGGTTGATTCTCAAAAGATCGAAGCTGTCAGAAACTGGCCCAGACCTATCTCTCCATTAGATATCAGGAGTTTCTTGGGTTTGGCTGGTTATTATAGACGGTTTGTTAATAGATTTTATTTTATTACATCCCTTATGTCCAGATTGATTCAGAAGAAAGTCAAGTTTCAGTGGTCAGATCGTTGGGAGAAGAGTTTTCTGGAGTTGAAAACTCGACTCACCTCAGCTCCAGTATTAGCTCATCTAGATGGGTTCATGGTGTATTGTGATGCATCCAGAGTAGGTTTAGGTTGTGTCCTCATGCAGCATGGTAAGGTCATAGCTTACGCCTCCAGGCAACTTAAACCCCATGAGAAGAATTATCCTACTTATGATTTTTAGTTAGCTGCCGTAGTTTTTGCCTTAAAGATTTGGAAGCATTATCTATGCGGAGTTCATGTGGATGTGTTCACAGATCATAAGAGCCTTCATTATGTATTTTGTCAGAAATATCTCAATCTTCGTCAGAGAAGGTGGTTAGAGCTCTTGAAAGATTATGACATGAGTGTCCTTTATCATCCGAGAAAGGCCAACGTCGTGGACGATGCTCTCAGTAGACTGTCTATGGGTAGTGTTGCTCATGTTGAGGACAGTAATAAGAAGTTAGCTCAGGAAATCCATCAGCTTTCCAGACTAGGTGTTCGCTTAGTCGATACAAAGGAGGGTAACATATGGGTTCAGAGTAGTTCAGAATCATCTCTAGTTTTTCAGGTGAAAGAAAAGCAATATAGAGATCCCAGTCTAGTCAAGTTGAAACAGTTAGTCAAGGATTAGAAAATAGAGGTTTTCTCCTAAAGGGGAGATGGTGTTTTGCATTGTCAGGGTCGTCTGTATGTTCCAGGTATAGATGACTTAAGGCAGTGAATTCTTGCAGAAGTGCATGGTGCGCTCTACTCTATTCATCCAGGGGCCACAAAGATGTACCACGACTGGCAGGAAATCTATTGGTGGAGTAGAATGAAGAGAGATATTGCATAGTTTGTGGTTAAGTTCTCTACATGTCAGCAGGTTAAGATAGAGCATCAAAAGCCTAGTGGGTCCCTGCAGGAGTTCAATATTCCTATTTGTAAGTGGGAAAAGGTGAACATGGACTTCGTGACGGGTTTGCCTTGTACTTATTGCCAGCATAATTTAATTTGGGTCATTATAGATAGGATGACCAAATCAGTTCATTTTCTTCCAGTCCATACCTCTTATTCAACCGAGGATTATGCCAAACTCTACATCAGAGAGTTGGTCAGATTACACGGTGTTTCGTTATTTATTATTTTAGATAGAGTTACCCAGTTCACTTCTCACTTTTGAAAAGCATTCCAAAAGGGTCTTAGTACCCAAGTTCATCTCGGTATAGCCTTTCATCCTCAGACAAATGGTCAATAAGAAAAGACCATTCAGACTTTAGAGGAAATGCTAAGGGTGTGTGCTATCAATTTCAAGGGTAGTTGGGATGACCACTTGCCTTTGATTGAGTTTTCATACAAAAAATAACTATCATTAAAGTATTAGGATGGCTCTATTCGAAGCTCTCTATGGTAGGAGGTACAGATCTCTAATCAATTGGTTCGAAGTTCGTGCCGCCTCAGTCATAGGGCCTGACTTAGTATTCGATGCCTTAGAAAAAGTCCAAATAATCAGAGAAAGACTCCGGGCTGCTCAGAGCCAATAAAAGTCTTATGCAAATCTTTGCAAAAAGGATCTCAAGTTTGAGATTAATGATTATGTCTTTCTAAAGATCTCTCCCATGAAGGAAGTGAAGAGATTTGGCAAGAAGGGAAAATTCAGCCCCCGATATATCGATCCCTTCAAAATTCTCAATCGCTTTAGCAAGGTAGCTTATGAGCTTGAATTGCCTTCAGATCTAACCTCAGTTCATCTAGTCTTCCATGTATCTTTTCTCAAGAAGTGCATAGGTGACCCAGTAGTTGTAGTCTCTATTCAGAGCATAGATGTTCAGAACAACCTCTCTTATGAAGAGATTCCAGTCAAAATTCTTGACTACCAGACTAGTAGACTGAGGAACAAAAAAGTCTCTCTAGTCAAAGTTCTTTGGCAAAATCAGTCTATCGAGGGAGTTACTTGGGAAGCAGAAGCAGACATGCAGATCAAGTATCCTCACCTCTTCTCCGCAAAATCAGATTTAGCTCAAGGTAACAGTTCTCCTTAAGCTTTTTAGTTCTTGGTTTAGATTTCAGTACAAGTTTGGTATCTATTTCATGTTTAGAATTTCATTATAAACTTAGTATTAAATACCATTGCATATTAATTCATTTATTCATGTATCAGTTCAGTTATATAATCATGCATCAGACATCCATTCTCATTATGAGAACCTTGGTTCATCAGAACACTTAGTCATGCATTCATAAATTAGTTACACATACATTAGATATGTATGTTCAGTATGATATATTCAGTTATCAGTCATGTCAGTCATGAGGTCATGTTCTAGTTATTCATGTTTAGTATGTACGTCAGTTTATCTTCTCCCCTCTCGCTCAGTCTCATTCAAGGACGAATGTTCTCAAGGGGGAGATATTGTAATACCCCATACTTTTACCTAGCTTGAAATCATCTCGAGTATGTTAGAAACTTACTTTGAAAAATGAATCCAATTTTATATACATGGAATTTTTAATATTTTCACTTTTTGTCATGTGGGAAATTGAATTAGCTTTCCAAAGATACCAATTTCGTTCAGATCCGGTATCAGGGTAGAAAATTATGGCTGTTTTAAAGAAAGCAGTCAAAACTGCCCAAGTACAACGGTGAGGGTTGACGGACCGTTGAGCTAGCGATGGACCATCGCTTAAGCCATTGCAGTGGAGGCAGTGAGACCACCTTCTACCTAACGGCGATGGATTAGGCCGACGAACCATCGAGCTAGTGATGGACCGTCACTCAAGCCGTCACAGCAGAGAAAGTGAACCCCTATTCTTCCTAGGTGCGACGGTCAGGACCAATGGACTGTCGACCCTGTGACGGACCGTCACACCCGCCGTCGCATAGTTCATTCAGTTATTTTAAAGTCATTTTTAAAAGGGTATTTGGGTCTTTTTTCACCC